>NW_025746177.1:146128-153772 GCF_021184085.1 Oncorhynchus gorbuscha
TTCAGTGTTTCTGCTCTTTTCTATAACCTGTAGGTAGGAAGGACTGGGGCTCGAACGGACAGGTTCAGTGTTTCTGCTCTTTTCATAACCTGCAGGTATAGAAGGACTGTAAGGTCTGAACGGACAGGTTCAGTGTTTCTGCTCTTTTCTGTAACCTGTAGGTAGGAAGGACTGGGGTCTGAACGGACAGGTTCAGTGTTTCTGCTCTTTTCTATCACCTGTAGGGAACACAAATGTATTCAGTGTTTCTGCTCTTTTCTATAACTTGTTAGGAAGGATATCTGGAACGGACAGGACCAGTGTTTCTGGCATGTAGGTTTCTCAAAAATGCCTGACAGATTTGGCACAAATTGAGATATGGGGGAGGGAAATGCAGGGCATATGCAAACTGAGATATGGGGGAGTGAATGCAGGGCATATGCAAAACTGAGATATGGAGTGGAATGTGCAGGGCATATGCAAACTGAGATATGGGGGAATGTGCAGGGCATATACAAACTGAGATATGGGGGGAGGAATGCAGGGCATACGAAACTGAGATATGGGGGAGGGGAATGTACAGGGCAGGCAAACTGGGAGATATGGGGGAGGGAATGTACAGGGCATATACAAACTGAGATATGGGGAGGGGGAATGCAGGGTATATGCAAACTGAGATATGGGGAGGAATGTGCAGGGCATATGCAAACTGAGATATGGGAGGGGAATGCAGGGCATATGCAAACTGAGATATGGGGGAGGGAATGTGCAGGCATATACAAACTGAGATATGGGGAGGGAATGTGCAGGGCATATACAAACTGAGATATGGGGAGGGGAATGCAGGGCATATACAAACTGAGATATGGGGGAGGGAATGTGCAGGGTATATGCAAAACTGGAGATATGGGGGAATGCAGGGCATATACAAACTGGAGATATGGGGAGGGGAATGTGCAGGGCATATGCAAACTGAGAATATGGGGGGAATGCAGGGCATATGCAAACTGAGATATGGGGGAGGGAATGTGCAGGGCATATACAAACAAACTGAGATATGGGGGAGGGGAATGTGCAGGGCATATACAAACAAACTGAGATATGGGGGAGGGGAATGTGCAGGGCATATGCAAACTGAGATATGGGGGAGGGGAATGTGCAGGGCATATGCAAACTGAGATATGGGGGGAATGTGCAGGGCATATGCAAACTGTGGGGATGAACTGACACTGGTGTAGAAATGTAATGACTGTTCTCATGTCTACTTCCTGTGTTTGGAAAAGGACAAACAGAACCCAGAGAAGACAGCTGTGAGGTACAATAGAATGACATTCACACCAACAGACAACGAGGCCAATGGTTGATTACTTTCATTTCATTACATTAATTCATAACGCTCATTTTATTTTGAGATTATGGATGTCCATTTTATATTATTCCTACATTAAGCAATGGTAGAAATGCCATATGGAAGCTATTATTGCTTACCTACGAAATGTGTAATCCTTCATCCCAACCATACATATGTCTGATCATATGACTTGGATTAACCCCATAGCTCACCATCCAAACTAACCAGACCCCACATCCACACGAGTTCAGAGCAGAGCGACTCTTTACCTTCTTGCCACCTTTCTTTCCCTTCTTCTTCTTCTTCCCTTTCTCTCGGTCCACAGCCAGCTTGAGATTCTTCACTTCCTGTCTCATCAGCTCATCGACCTGTGGAGAGATTCTTTAACATGCACGCTCACCAGTCACCATAAACACTCAGCTTGTCTCGTAGTTTGAAATCGTTCACAGATGTGCAGCATTTCAAGTCTGCTTCTGATGTATGCAACAGGGTAAAGGTGAATTCTGTTTCATTTGAGGTAATATTATCTTCAGGTGATGAACTGATTTAAAAAAAAAAGTTTAATAATGCATTTTCATTTTTTAATAGGGATGGACTGACATGAATGCAAGTGCTAAACTGCGTTTTCATTGCAATTTAAAGCGTACTGTTCACTATCTAACAAACATTAACTTGCTGGCTCGCTAGCTAAAGTTACGTGTATGATCTGTGTAGTAATATTATTATTATTGTGTCTGGGGGTTGGTTAGGGGGTCTGGGGGTTTGTTTTAGCATTTAGTTCACATGACCCATCAATTTAGACAAGTGTGTCTGGGGGTTGGTTAACGTGTCTGGGGTTGGATAGTGTGTCTGGGGGTTGGTTAATGTGTCTGGGGGTTGATAGTGTGTCTGGGGGTTGGATAGTGTGTCTGGGGGTTGGTTAATGTGTCTGGGGGTTGGTTAACGTGTCTGGGGGTTGGTCGGAGTGTCTGGCGGTTGGTCGGAGTGTCTGGCGGTTGGTCGGAGTGTCTGGCGGTTGGTCGGAGTGTCTGGGGGTTGGTCGGAGTGTCTGGCGGTTGGTCGGAGTGTCTGGCGGTTGGTCAGTGTGTCTGGGGGTTGGTCAGTGTGTCTGGGGTTGGTCAGTGTGTCTGGGGTTTGTCGGGTGTCTGGGGTTGGTCGGTGTGTCTGGGGGGTTGGTCGGGTGTCTGGGGGTTAGTCGGGGTGTCTGGGGTTGGTCAGTGTGTCTGGGGGTTGGTTGGGGTGTCTGGGGTTGGTCAGTATGTCTGGGGTTGGTCGGTGTGTCTGGGGGTTGGTCGGGTGTCTGGGGTTGGTCGGTGTGTCTGGGGGTTGGTCGGGGTGTCTGGGGGTTGGTTGGGGTGTCTGGGGGTTGGTTGGGGTGTCTGGGGGTTGGTCGGTGTGTCTTGGGGTTGCTTGGGGTGTCTGGGGGTTGGTTGGGGTGTCTGGGAGTTGGTCGGTGTGTCTGGGGTTGGTTGGGGTGTCTGGGGTTGGTTGGTGTGTCTGGGGGTTGGTTGGGGTGTCTGGGGGTTGGTTGGGGTGTTTGGGGTTGGTCGGTGTGTCTGGGGGTTGATCGGTGTCTGGGGTTGGTCAGTGTGTCTGGGGTTGGTCGGAGTGTCTGGGGTTGGTCGGGTGTCTGTTGGTTGGTCAGAGTGTCTGGTGGTTGGTCGGAGTGTCTGGGGCTTGGTCGGATTGTCTGGGGTTGGTCGGATTGTCTGGGGTTGGTCAGTGTGTCTGGGGTTGGTCGGAGTGTCTGGGGTTGGTCAGAGTGTCTGGGGGTTGGTTGGAGTGTCTGGGGGTTAGTTAGAGTGTCTGGGGGTTGGTTGGAGTGTCTGGGGTTGGTTGAGTGTCTGGGGTTGGTTGGAGTGTCTGGGGGGCTTGGTTGGTCAGTGTGTCTGGGGGTTGGTCAGTGTGTCTGGGGGTTGGTCGGAGTGTCTGGGGTTGGTTGGATTGTGGGGGTTGGTTAGAGTGTCTGGGGGTTGGTCAGTGTCTGGGGGATGG
Source organism: Oncorhynchus gorbuscha (assembly GCF_021184085.1). Lineage (NCBI taxonomy): Eukaryota > Metazoa > Chordata > Actinopteri > Salmoniformes > Salmonidae > Oncorhynchus > Oncorhynchus gorbuscha. Next base: position 149,454 of record NW_025746177.1, read on the forward strand.
TCAGTGTGTCTGGGGTATGGTCAGTGTGTCTGGGGGTTGGTTGGAATGTCTGGGGTTGGTCGGAGTGTCTGGGGGTTGGTCGGAGTGTCTGGGGGTTGGTTGGAGTGTCTGGGGGTTGGTTGGAGTGTCTGGGGTTGGTTGGAGTGTCTGGGGGTTGGTTGGAGTGTCTGGGGTTGGTTGGGGTGTCTGGGGTTGGTCGGTGTGTCTTGGGGTTGCTTGGGGTGTCTGGGGGTTGGTTGGGGTGTCTGGGAGTTGGTCGGTGTGTCTGGGGGTTGGTTGGGGTGTCTGGGGGTTGGTTGGTGTGTCTGGGGGTTGGTTGGGGTGTCTGGGGGGTTGGTTGGGGTGTTTGGGGGTTGGTCGGTGTGTCTGGGGGTTGATCGGGGTGTCTGGGGTTGGTCAGTGTGTCTGGGGTTGGTCGGAGTGTCTGGGGGTTGGTCGGAGTGTCTGTTGGTTGGTCAGAGTGTCTGGTGGTTGGTCGGAGTGTCTGGGGCTTGGTCGGATTGTCTGGGGGTTGGTCGGATTGTCTGGGGTTGGTCAGTGTGTCTGGGGGTTGGTCGGAGTGTCTGGGGTTGGTCAGAGTGTCTGGGGGTTGGTCGGAGTGTCTGGGGGTTAGTTAGAGTGTCTGGGGTTGGTTGGAGTGTCTGGGGGTTGGTTGGAGTGTCTGGGGGTTGGTTGGAGTGTCTGGGGTTGGTTGGTCAGTGTGTCTGGGGTTGGTCAGTGTGTCTGGGGGTTGGTCGGAGTGTCTGGGGGTTGGTTGGATTGTGGGGTTGGTTAGAGTGTCTGGGGTTGGTCAGTGTGTCTGGGGGATGGTCAGTGTGTCTGGGGTATGGTCAGTGTGTCTGGGGGTTGGTTGGAATGTCTGGGGGTTGGTCGGAGTGTCTGGGGTTTGGTCGGAGTGTCTGGGGGGGGAGTGTCTGGTTGGAGTGTCTGGGGGTTGGTTGGAGTGTCTGGGGGTTGGTTGAGTGTCTGGGGGTTGGTTGGAGTGTCTGGGGGTTGGTTGGAGTGTCTGGGGGGTTGGTCAGTGTGTCTGGGGGTTGGGGTCAGTGTGTCTGGGGGTTGGTCAGTGTGTCTGGGGGGTTGGTCAGTGTGTCTGGGGTTGGTCGGAGTGTCTGGGGGTTGGTTGGAGTGTCTGGGGGTTGTTGGAGTGTCTGGGGGTTGGTCGGATTGTCTTGGGGTTGGTCGGTGTGTCTGGGGCTTGGTCAGTGTGTCTGGGGTTTGTCGGATGTGTCTGGGGGTTGGTCGGAGTGTCTTGGGGTTGGTTGGAGTGTCTTGGGGGGTTGTTGGAGTGTCTTGGGGTTGTTGGATTGTCTGGGGTTGGATTGGTTGGATTGTCTGGGGTTGGTTGGATTGTCTGGGGTTGTGTCTGGGGGTTGGTTGGAGTGTCTGGGGGGTTGTTTGGAGTGTCTGGGGTTGTTTGGAGTGTCTGGGGGTTGGTTGGAGTGTCTGGGGTTGGTTTGGAGTGTCTGGGGTTGGTTGGGGGTTGGAGTGTCTGGGGTTTGTTTGTCTGGGGGTTGGTCAGTGTGTCTGGGGTTGGTCAGTGTGTCTGGGGTTGGTCTGGAGTGTCTGGGGGTTGGTTGGAGTGTCTGGTGGTTGGTTGGAGTGTCTGGGGCTTGGTTGGATTGTCTGGGGGGTTGGTCGGATTGTCTGGGGGTTGGTCAGTGTGTCTGGGGGTTGGTTAGTGTCTGGGGTTGGTCAGAGTGTCTGGGGTTGGTTAGAGTGTCTGGGGGTTAGTTAGAGTGTCTGGGGGTTGGTTGGAGTGTCTGGGGGTTGGTTGGCGTGTCTGGGGGTTGGTTAGCGTGTCTGGGGGTTGGTTGGTCAGTGTGTCTGGGGTTGGTCGGTGTGTCTGGGGGTTGGTCAGTGTCTGGGGGTTGGTTGGATTGTCTGGGTTGGTTAGAGTGTCTGGGGTTGCTGGTCAGTGTGTCTGGGGGTTGGTCTGGGGGTTGGTTGGTCAGTGTGTCTGGGGGTTGGTGTGTCAGTGTGTCTGGGGTTGGTTGGTTGGAATGTCTGGGGTTGGTCCGGAGTGTCTGAGGATGGTCCGTGTGTCTAGGAGTGTCTGGGGGTTGGTTGGAATGTGTCTGGGGGTTTTGGTTGGAGTGTCTGGGGGTTGGTTGGAGTGTCTGGGGGTTGGTTGGGAGTGTCTGGGGGTTGGTTGGGGTGTCTGGGGGTTGGTCGGTGTGTCTTGGGGTTGCTTGGGGTGTCTGGGGGTTGGTTGGGGTGTCTGGGAGTTGGTCGGTGTGTCTGGGGTTGGTTGGGGTGTCTGGGGGTTGGTTGGTGTGTCTGGGGGTTGGTTAGGGTGTCTGGGGGTTGGTTGGGGTGTTTGGGGGTTGGTCGGTGTGTCTGGGGTTGATCGGGGTGTCTGGGGTTGGGTCAGTGTGTCTGGGGGTTGGTCGGAGTGTCTGGGGTTGGTCGGGAGTGTCTGTTGGTTGGTCAGAGTGTCTGGTGGTTGCCCAGTCCGGAGTGTCTGGGGCTTGGTCGGATTGTCTGGGTTGGTCGGATTGTCTGGGGTTGGTCAGTGTGTCTGGGGTTGAGTCGGAGTGTCTGGGGGTTGGTCAGAGTGTCTGGGGGTTGGTCGGAGTGTCTGGGGAGTTGGTTAGAGTGTCTGAGGGTTGGTTGGAGTGTCTGGGGGTTGGCTGGAGTGTCTGGGGGCTGGTTGGAGTGTCTGGGGGTTGGTTGGTCAGTGTGTCTGGGGGTTGGTGGTGTGTCTGGGGGTTGGTCGGAGTGTCTGGGGTTGGTTGGATTGTGGGGTTGGTTAGAGTGTCTGGGGTTGGTCAGTGTGTCTGGGGGATGGTCAGTGTGTCTGGGGTATGGTCAGTGTGTCTGGGGGTTGGTTGGAATGTCTGGGGGTTGGTCGGGTGTCCGGGGTTTTGGTCGGAGTGTCTGGGGGTTGGTTGGAGTGTCTGGGGGTTGGTTGGAGTGTCTGGGGGTTGTTGGTGTCTGGGGGTTGGTTGGAGTGTCTGGGGGTTGGTTGGAGTGTCTGGGGGTTGGTCAGTGTGTCTGGGGTTGGTCAGTGTCTGGGGTTGGTCAGTGTGTCTGGGGGTTGGTCAGTGTGTCTGGGGGTTGGTTGGAGTGTCTGGGGGTTGGTTGGAGTGTCTGGGGGTTGGTTAGAGTGTCTGGGGGGTTGGTCAGTGTGTCTTGGGGTTGGTCGGTGTGTCTGGGGGTTGGTCAGTGTGTCTGGGGTTTGTCGGAGTGTCTGGGGGTTGGTCGGAGTGTCTTGGGGTTGGTTGGAGTGTCTTGGGGTTGTTGGAGTGTCTTGGGGTTGTTGGATTGTCTGGGGTTGGTTGGATTGTCTGGGGGTTGGTTGGATTGTCTGGGGTTGGTCAGTGTCTGGGGGTTGGTTGGAGTGTCTGGGGGTTGTTTTGGAGTGTCTGGGGTTGTTTGGAGTGTCTGGGGGTTGTTTGGAGTGTCTGGGGGTTGTTTGGAGTGTCTGGGGTTTGTTTGGAGTGTGTCTGGGGTTGGTTGGAGTGTCTGGGGTTGGTTGGAGTGTCTGGGGGTTGGTTGGAGTGTCTGGGGGTTGGTTGGAGTGTCTGGGGTTGGTTAGTGTGTCTGGGGGTTGGTTAGTGTGTCTGGGGGTTGGTTAGTGTGTCTGGGGGTTGGTTAGTGTGTCTGGGGGTTGGTTGGCGTGTCTGGGGGTTGGTTGGCGTGTCTGTGGGGTTGGTTAGCGTGTCTGGGGGTTGGTTGGCGTGTCTGGGGGTTGGTCGGTGTGTCTGGGGGTTGGTTGGAGTGTCTGGGGGTTGGTCAGTGTGTCTGGGTAAGCACTAAGCATCATCTAATAAATGTAAAATATTTATACAATATTTTTTGTGGCACATAACCATTTCACTGTACCGTTTACACCTTCTGTATCCTGTGTGACAAATAAACTGATTCTATTTGATATAGTGTGTGTTTACCAGAGACGGTAATGTGAAGAACAACATGACCTGCACCAAAGTCAGATTAGGATAAAGGCCAAGGACGAGATCAAGTGTATTTCCTTATTGTAGGCTACTACTTTTACCACTTTTAGTCTTCACATTTTTGGTTGTTTACTAAACTACGCACTCTGTTTAGCAAATGGTCTCAAGTGAATCCATTAATGAAGAGCTCTCCAGTAGGTACCAAAACATTCAAGGACCATTTTCTCAAAAGGGGGGTTTACAAGTTTATCAACTTTCAAAGCAGAATTTCTTTCCCATTATTCCACAACTGCAGTGTATGATATACAATTTTTTAGTTCCGAGTCATCTACTTTTATCCAATGTAAAAAAACATAATTTCAAATTTTTCAACACAAGACCGAATCGAGGCGGGCACATATGATTGAAGTGTTTGTGTGTAAG
>NW_025746178.1:0-35000 GCF_021184085.1 Oncorhynchus gorbuscha
TACCACACACAGTTACCACACAGTTACCACACACAGTTACCACACAGTTACCACACCAAAAACACACCTAGTTACAGTACCATCAGCACACATGGCCAGTTTGGCCGCAGAGCAGCCCTGTTCAACGATGTCTCTGACTGGAATGACTTGGGTTACCTTCCCTCTGTCTCTGACTGGAATGACTTGGGTTACCTTCCCTCTGTCTCTGACTGGAATGACTTGGGTTACCTTCCCTCTGTCTCTGACTGGAATGACTTGGGTTACCTTCCCTCTGGCTCTGACAACATCACTGTTTTCAGACAATATGACCAAAATACCACGGTGTACAAACAAGTATTTATATTTATTATGGATCCCCATTACTTCCTGCCAAGGCAGCAGCTACTCTTCCTGGGGTTTATTATGGATCCCCATGAGTTCCTGTCAAGGCAGCAGCTACTCTTTCTGGGGTTTATTATGGATCCCCATTAGTGCCAAGGCAGCAGCTACTCTTCCTGGGGTTTATTATGGATCCCCATGAGTTCCTGCCAAGGCAGCAGCTACTCTTCCTGGGGTTTATTATGGATCCCCATGAGTTCCTGCCAAGGCAGCAGCTACTCTTCCTGGGGTTTATTATGGATCCCCATTAGTGCCAAGGCAGCAGCTACTCTTCCTGGGGTTTATTATGGATCCCCATTAGTGCCAAGGCAGCAGCTACTCTTCCTGGGGTTTATTATGGATCCCCATGAGTTCCTGCCAAGGCAGCAGCTACTCTTCCTGGGGTTTATTATGGATCCCCATGAGTTCCTGTCAAGGCAGCAGCTACTCTTCCTGGGGTTTATTATGGATCCCCATGAGTTCCTGCCAAGGCAGCAGCTACTCTTCCTGGGGTTTATTATGGATCCCCATGAGTTCCTGTCAAGGCAGCAGCTACTCTTCCTGGGGTTTATTATGGATCCCCATGAGTTCCTGTCAAGGCAGCAGCTACTCTTCCTGGGGTTTATTATGGATCCCCATGAGTTCCTGTCAAGGCAGCAGCTACTCTTCCTGGGGTTTATTATGGATCCCCATTAGTTCCTGCCAAGGCAGCAGCTACTCTTCCTGGGGTTTATTATGGATCCCCATTAGTTCCTGTCAAGGCAGCAGCTACTCTTCCTGGGGTTTATTATGGATCCCCATGAGTTCCTGTCAAGGCAGCAGCTACTCTTCCTGGGGTTTATTATGGATCCCCATGAGTTCCTGTCAAGGCAGCAGCTACTCTTCCTGGGGTTTATTATGGATCCCCATGAGTTCCTGCCAAGGCAGCAGCTACTCTTCCTGGGGTTTATTATGGATCCCCATGAGTTCCTGTCAAGGCAGCAGCTACTCTTCCTGGGGTTTATTATGGATCCCCATTAGTTCCTGCCAAGGCAGCAGCTACTCTTCCTGGGGTTTATTATGGATCCCCATTAGTTCCTGCCAAGGCAGCAGCTACTCTTCCTGGGGTCCAGCAACATTAAGGCAATTATATACAATAAAACATCACATTACAAATTAAGTGTGTTCACTCAGTTCACTACTCTACAATACAAAATCCATGTGTACATGTGTGTGCATTGAGCACATGTTATGTGTGTGTGTTAAATAGGCGTAAGTTAGAATATAAAATTATTTGTGTGTGTATGTTATTGTGTGTGTGTGTGTGTGTGTTATTGTGTGTGTGTAGCGTAGCGGTGCCATCTGGAACGTCCTCATGGACACGCACTAGGCCAATACTCTAGAATGTGTTGTGTCAACACTGACAGGGTCAGGCTCTACAGAGCCTGGGAAAACAACCACTTGAACATGTGCAGGACTGTAGACCTGTATCATGTTGATCTAGTAACAGAGTTAATACTGTAGACCTGTATCATGTTGATCTAGTAACAGAGTTAATACTGTAGATCTATATCATACTGATCTAGTAACAGAGTTAATACTGTAGACCTGTATCATGTTGATCTAGTAACAGAGTTAATACTGTAGACCTGTATCATGTTGATCTAGTAACAGAGTTAATACTGTAGACCTGTATCATGTTGATCTAGTAACAGAGTTAATACTGTAGACCTGTATCATGTTGATCTAGTAACAGAGTTAATACTGTAGACCTGTATCATGTTGATCTAGTAACAGAGTTAATACTGTAGACCTGTATCATGTTGATCTAGTAACAGAGTTAATACTGTAGACCTATATCATGTTGATCTAGTAACAGAGTTAATACTGTAGACCTGTATCATGTTGATCTAGTAACAGAGTTAATACTGTAGACCTATATCATGTAGATCTAGTAACAGAGTTAATACTGTAGATCTGTATCATGTTGATCTAGTAACAGAGTTAATACTGTAGACCTGTATCATGTTGATCTAGTAACAGAGTTAATACTGTAGACCTATATCATGTAGATCTAGTAACAGAGTTAATACTGTAGACCTGTATCATGTTGATCTAGTAACAGAGTTAATACTGTAGACCTATATCATGTAGATCTAGTAACAGAGTTAATACTGTAGACCTGTATCATGCTGATCTAGTAACAGAGTTAATACTGTAGACCTGTATCATGTTGATCTAGTAACAGAGTTAATACTGTAGATCTGTATCATGCTGATCTAGTAACAGAGTTAATACTGTAGACCTGTATCATGTTGATCTAGTAACAGAGTTAATACTGTAGATCTATATCATGTTGATCTAGTAACAGAGTTAATACTGTAGACCTGTATCATGTTGATTTAGTAACAGAGTTAATACTGTAGACCTGTATCATGTTGATTTAGTAACAGAGTTAATACTGTAGACCTATATCATGTAGATCTAGTAACAGAGTTAATACTGTAGACCTATATCATGTTGATCTAGTAACAGAGTTAATACTGTAGTAGTGTGTATGTGTTCACTCTACTGATCTTAGCGGTCTCATCTATGACATAATATATTACTCTAGTCTGTTCAATCCCTATAGAAGGAAGGAAGGGTAGTAGTCTATAGGTCTGACTGTCACAAAAATTAAGATTCATTCTCCTAGTACACCCTGCCGGATATAGGCTGTGTGTGTTCTAGAACACCCTGCAGGATATAGGCTGTGTGTGTTCTAGAACACCCTGCCGGATATAGGCTGTGTGTGTTCTAGAACACCCTGACGGATATAGGCTGTGTGTGTTCTAGAACACCCTGACGGATATAGGCTGTGTGTGTTCTAGAACACCCTGCTGGATATAGGCTGTGTGTGTTCTAGAACACCCTGCTGGATATAGGCTGTGTTTGTTCTTGTACACCCTGCCGGATATAGGCTGTGTGCGTTCTAGTACACCCTGCCGGATATAGGCTGTGTGTGTCCTAGTACACCCTGCCGGCTGTGTGTGTTCTAGAACACCCTGACGGATATAGGCTGTGTGTGTTCTAGTACACCCTGACGGATATAGGCTGTGTGTGTTCTAGTACACCCTGCCGGATATAGGCTGTGTGTGTTCTAGTACACCCTGCCGGATATAGGCTGTGTGTGTTCTAGTACACCCTGCCGGATATAGGCTGTGTGTGTTCTAGAACACCCTGCCGAATATAGGCTGTGTGTGTTCTAGAACACCCTGCCGGATATAGGCTGTGTGTGTTCTAGTACACCCTGCCGGATATAGGCTGTGTGTGTTCTAGTACACCCTGCCGGATATAGGCTGTGTGTGTTCTAGTACACCCTGCCGGATATAGGCTGTGTGTGTTCTAGTACACCCTGCCGGATATAGGCTGTGTGTGTTCTAGTACACCCTGCCGGATATAGGCTGTGTGTGTTCTAGTACACCCTGCCGGCTGTGTGTGTTCTAGTACACCCTGCCGGATATAGGCTGTGTGTGTTCTAGTACACCCTGCCGGATATAGGCTGTGTGTGTTCTAGAACACCCTGCCGAATATAGGCTGTGTGTGTTCTAGAACACCATGCCGGATATAGGCTGTGTGTATGTTCTAGAACACCATGCTGGATATAGGCTGTGTGTATGTTCTAGAACACCATGCTGGATATAGGCTGTGTGTATGTTCTAGAACACCATGCTGGATATAGGCTGTGTGTATGTTCTAGAACACCATGCTGGATATAGGCTGTGTGTATGTTCTAGAACACCATGCTGGATATAGGCTGTGTGTATGTTCTAGAACACCCTGCTGGATATAGGCTGTGTGTATGTTCTAGAACACCCTGCTGGATATAGGCTGTGTGTGTTCTAGAACACCCTGCTGGATATAGGCTGTGTGTGTTCTAGAACACCCTGCTGGATATAGGCTGTGTGTTCTAGAACACCCTGCTGGATATAGGATATCTGTAAAAGTGACACCAGTCATATTCAATAGAAACCAAAAGGAAGAAAAGGGACTGAAACAGGGAGGTCGGCTACTACCTGAACCAGCACAATAAGAAATGCTAATGTTCCTTGCAAAATGTTTTCCATTACAACACGTTTTGCTACGGTGTGCACTAATGATGACTACCCAGCACTAAGAACAACTAGGCCTAAACTAACTCGGCCTAATCTAGGCCAATGAATCCATTGCTTCCTGTGTCGATGGTAACGTTAATAACAAAGGCCTATAGAGGAACAGGTCATGTGTCAGATGATCACATGACTGTTATGACATAACCCTGTTGTTCATCTTCCAGCGTTATGAGCAAACATAAAAGCCTTGGTTTTATGTAACAGAGCCGAGAGCAAACCATGTGCTGTTCTGGTTATGTATAATTATATTACTGAGAAGACTAGCTTGAGTTTCAATGTGGAACATGTATGTAGAGGAGAGTAGTTCAACCGATACAATGACAAACTGCTGAGTCTAATCCTCTGAAACTCAATGTTTAACCATGTAGAAATCAATCAATGATTTTGTTAAATGTGCTCCGAGTAGCCTAGATCAGTTGACATGAACCTACCTGTTCTTATACTGGAGGGATAAGGCCTTCCAGTAGTCAATCTCCTGGTCTTTTGAAGTGAATGTTGGTATCATGTCTGTGTCCATGGTAGAACAACCTGAAGAGGAGAACAACATGATCACCTGAAGCTAGTTAAAGACAGACGGATCCTGAAAGTAGGTAGAAACATTTGAATGAAAACCAAACATTGGGTTAATTCTTACCCAAGAAAAGCAGCAGACTAATTCATTGCAAAAATTTAAAAAAGTACTTAAACTTATGCTCAGGCTGTCTGGAGTCAGGCGGCCTGGCCGGCTGTCTGTCTGGAGTCAGGCGGCCTGGCTGGCTGTCTGTCTGGAGTCAGGCTGGCTGTCTGTCTGGAGTCAGGCGGCCTGGCCGGCTGTCTGTCTGGAGTCAGGCTGGCTGTCTGTCTGGAGTCAGGCTGGCTGTCTGTCTGGTCTGTCTGTCAGTCAGGGCCTGGCTGTCTGGCCTGGCTGTCTGTCTGGAGTCTGGCTGTCAGGCGGCCTGGCTGGCTGTCTGTCTGGGAGTCAGGCTGGCTGTCTGTCTGTCAGGCGGCCTGGCTGGCTGTCTGTCAGGCGGCCTGGCTGGCTGTCTGTCAGGAGGCCTGGCTGGCTGTCTGTCAGGAGGCCTGCCTGGCTGTCTGTCAGGAGGCCTGCCTGGCTGTCTGTCAGGAGGCCTGCCTGTCTGTCTGTCAGGAGGCCTGCCTGTCTGTCTGTCAGGAGGCCTGCCTGTCTGTCTGTCAGGAGGCCTGCCTGTCTGTCTGTCAGGAGGCCTGCCTGTCTGTCTGTCAGGAGGCCTGCCTGTCTGTCTGTCAGGAGGCCTGGCTGTCTGTCTATCTGTCTGTCAGGAGGCCTGGCTGTCTGTCTGTCAGGAGGCCTGTCTGTCTGTCAGGAGGCCTGGCTGTCTGTCTGTCAGGAGGCCTGGCTGTCTGTCTGTCAGGAGGCCTGGCTGTCTGTCTGTCAGGAGGCCTGGCTGTCTGTCTGTCAGGAGGCCTGGCTGTCTGTCTGTCAGGAGGCCTGGCTGTCTGTCTGTCAGGAGGCCTGGCTGTCTGTCTGTCAGGAGGCCTGGCTGTCTGTCTGTCAGGAGGCCTGGCTGTCTGTCTGTCAGGAGGCCTGGCTGTCTGTCTGTCAGGAGGCCTGGCTGTCTGTCTGTCAGGAGGCCTGGCTGTCTGTCTGTCAGGAGGCCTGGCTGTCTGTCTGTCAGGAGGCCTGGCTGTCTGTCTGTCAGGAGGCCTGGCTGTCTGTCTGTCAGGAGGCCTGGCTGTCTGTCTGTCAGGAGGCCTGGCTGTCTGTCTGTCAGGAGGCCTGGCTGTCTGTCTGTCAGGAGGCCTGGCTGTCTGTCTGTCAGGAGGCCTGGCTGTCTGTCAGTCAGGAGGCCTGGCTGTCTGTCAGTCAGGAGGCCTGGCTGTCTGTCAGGAGGCCTGGCTGTCTGTCAGGAGGCCTGGCTGTCATCACAGTTATTCAAGACCCACTGACTTCAATTCAGCCTCCCTCCACCTCTCTTCTAACAACAAAGGCCTGATACACTGACCCAGCAGCAACACCTGGGTGACAACCAGCCATTTGGTAGCCCAACTCCTCAGTGAGGAGATGTAGGATGCCCCCAGCAGGCCCCCCAGAACCCCTTCATACAGACCAGGGCCTCCTCATTAAAACATCTAACACTCTTTGTTTTACATGGGCCACAGCGGACTGGACATGTTCTCAAAAGCTTCATCAATCATAAACACATGGAACAGAAGTAGTGTGGAAATCCTGAGCAGCAGTGTTATGAATGAAGCTGTGGTTGGGCCAAAGCCACCTCAGAGGGAGGATGTCTACCCTGTGATTAAACCCCCACACGTCTGTTTGGTCCAGTGTGTGTGTGTGCTGAGTGAGGTTGAACAGCAGGGAGTCCCCAGCCCTCCCAGTGGCTCCAGGAATAGGCAAGGCTACTAGTGATCATTTCTGGTTTAGAGGGATCTCCAGCATGCACGGGTCAGTCGCTTCAACCCGTCTCAACACCAGCACTCTAAAGTTACACTGTGCAGAAATCGCTCCTCCACTTCCTGGTTGCTAAAATTCTAATAGTTTTCCTAATTTCAGTTTATGTGACAAAACAAGCAGTCATTGTGTAGAGAATCATTGTTCTGTCTAAACCGCTGTGAAATATATTTTCTGTAAGCTAAAATATTGTATATACGGCTGGTTGAAGCTGGTGTCCAGAACCTAAAGTAAAATATGCATAAACGAAAATGCAGAAAGGGAAGCATAGAAATAGCACAGATAGAACAGACCCACTGCTTCTTAGACTTGCTTTCAACGGGAATGACAGATCTACAACTCACATTTCCATGTGAATTTGGTCAGATCATGGGGTCAAAGGGAGAAAAGCTGTTCTCTCTCACATTACTCTAGGTGTATGTATGGTATGGTGTGGTGTGCAGAGCATGTGTGTGTTATGCAGCTCAGGAAACTGTGTCGTTACACCACTACTACTGGGACTCACTCAGGAAACTGTGTCGTTACACCACTACTACTGGGACTCACTCAGGAAACTGTGTCGTTACACCACTACTACTGGGACTCACTCAGGAAACTGTGTCGTAACACTACTACTACTGGGACTCACTCAGGAAACTGTGTCGTAACACTACTACTACTGGGACTCACTCAGGAAACTGTGTCGTTACACCACTACTACTGGGACTCACTCAGGAAACTGTGTCGTTACACCACTACTACTGGGACTCACTCAGGAAACTGTGTCGTTACACCACTACTGCTGGGACTCACTCAGGAAACTGTGTCGTAACACCACTACTACTGGGACTCACTCAGGAAACTGTGTCGTTTCACCACTACTACTGGGACTCACTCAGGAAACTGTGTCGTTTCACCACTACTACTGGGACTCACTCAGGAAACTGTGTCGTTACACCACTACTACTGGGACTCACTCAGGAAACTGTGTCGTAACATCACTTTCTACTTGCTGAACTAGGATCGGTTTTGATACTGTCAACATAGCCTAGTCTAAGATACTAGATGAACTAGGCTAATGATAGTATAGCTAACATGATGAACATAGATGAACTGGGCTAATGATAGTATAGCTAACATGATGAACATAGATGAACTAGGCTAATGATAGTATAGCTAACATGATGAACATAGGTGAACTAGGCTAATGATAGATCATCATGTTAGCTATACTTAGCTGAACTGGGCTAATGATAGTATAGCCAACATGATGTTAGCTATACTTAGCTGAACTGGGATAATGATAGTATAGCCAACATGATGTAATGTTATTAGGCTACCACGTGAACAACACGTCCACTGAGGTGAAATCTCAGTCGGAGCTATGAGAGAGGAAGGTTTGAAAACACAAGTCTCTCCATTCATCCCTTTATCACAGAGAAGCGAAAGACTGGAATGTGAGTCTCAATAACAGGCTAGCTGTTGTTTCCATGGTGATAAATAAGACGAATCTTTAGGTTACACTCAGCTGGCAGTAGTGTTTTGTGCTCATTTACAAACAACAAACCAGGATATGAAAGACAATACCAGGTTCACTCACTGACAGTGATTTTCAGCTCAGAAGACTCAGCTTCAGGAAAAGGTAGACAGATGTTTTTTCTCTCTGTTTTTGTACCCATTCCAGTGCAGGCATGTTGGGTGGCATCCTGGTGTGCAGAACACGTGGGCTCGTGTCCCAAATGGCAACCTACTCACTATTAAGTGCACTACTTTTGACCAGAGCAGTGAAGCCCTGGTCAAAAGAAGCACACTATATAGGGAATAGGGTACCATTTGGGCCACAGTATGTAGACTTTACTACCAAGCCAACAGCAGAGGGACCATCTGGTTATATTTACCCATGGTTTAGAACAGGGCAGGCTAACTAGCCAGAAGAGGAAGGTAGTGGAGTCTGGTTTTCCTGTCCACTCTCCTCTTGGCTTCCTCTCTCCCTCTGATTCAGATGACATCTCTCTGTCTGGCTGTTTACTCACAGTGAGAGTGGCTGACGCACTACGCGGGCTCACACCAAATTCTCTGTGAGTTACGTTATTTCCAGGAAACAAAAAATCCTCCCACTTCCACCAGAGGTCTGGGACAGGCTATTTGAGGGTTCAGGGCTCCGCTGTGTGTAGCAGTGTGTATAGTAGGCAGGCTGTGCAGCAGACCAGACATACTCCCTGTTGTGACATCCAGTCTCAGAGGTATGGTGGTTGTGAGACCCTGGGGAATGCCTTATTTGGTAGAGATCCTAGACCGTTTTTATACTAGCTAACTGCATGTGGCTACCGGCTGGCATCATTACATTGGCTTTCACAGCAGCAGCTTAAGACGCCACAGAACAAAGCTGTAGCTACAATTTTAGGTGAAATTCTTACTCTATGTAGAATTAAGACACATCCACCCCTATGATGATAAACAACATTTACATTCCCTGAATATTTGGTGGCAAGAAACATTCTAGGCTAAATGCCACATTATTACATTAGCTAAGATCAACTGTATTTAGTTTACAGGAGTCGGCTGACCATGTACGGTCAGGTCAGTGAGGGACAAGGTGAGGCAGAATAAATAGGACGTGGTATCCACAGGCAACGAGACCGGTAATCACTCCGTCCTAACGTTAATCACCTCTAACTGGTTCCAGGGATGACACCGGCTGGTAACCGGCTTTTTTGCTTGTCATATGAAACCACCACTAGACAACACAACATGTCAACACTGTCTGTTTGTTTCCACACAGTAAAACATGTGTAACTAGTAAGCCAGAAAAGGAAACCATTAGCTCGTCAACATCAGTGTCGCCAAATCAAATACACAATGATTAGCTAGCAAGACTAACATGGCACCAAACGGCAAGTTCAACAACCTATTTTCAGCTGTCACTGGTTTGGTGAGCCGCTGGCTGCTCGTCGTTCAAAGCCGGCTCAAGTCGAAAACACAGGTTAACCAGCTAGCTAGCTTTTGGTAAAGTAACCAACGTAAATATGTAAATCAATGTCCTAACCTGGGCATGTCCAATCCGTGTGTCTGGCTCCAGATTCAGTTACAGTCGCCACATCTTCTGACCTGGACTGTCTTCATCGAAATGTCTGTCTGTGTTTAGAAAACGCCAACGCGACTCTCGGAAGTAACGTAACTTCCGGCGCGGTGGCACGTGATGAAATCATACGTACGTAAAATGTGACGCTCCAGGGTTGGACCTCTGATCTGCCTCGTCCTGACCACAAGGTGGCGCTATTATGCTGATAAATTAGTAATGCAATGCAGTCAGATGATGTGTAGGCAGTAGCCTCCATAGAGACCGCATAGGTTCTATCAAATCCTCATTCACAGGCAGCCTAGAAATTAATTTAATAGTCTAATATTTGTAGCAATACTGCACTTCCCATAGTAGCCGGTTGCGAGTAGTTCGTATTTGAGTGGATATAGCCAAAATGTTGTATTCAGTGGGCCAGTGTTTATTTTATGTTTAGCTTATTGGCTATGCCCTTACAAAAAATGGTTGCAGTTTTGAAACTGCAGTAAATGTGTATTTGACTCTGGTATTTTGGACACAGTAATTGCAGAATAACTGCAGTGAGTTATACTGCACTGTAACTAACTGCAGTGAGTTAAACTGCACTGTAACTAACTGCAGTGAGTTAAACTGCACTGTAACTAACTGCAGTGAGTTAAACTGCACTGTAACTAACTGCAGTGAGTTATACTGCACTGTAACTAACTGCAGTGAGTTATACTGCACTGTAACTAACTGCAGTGAGTTATACTGCACTATAACTAACTGCAGTGAGTTATACTGCACTGTAACTAACTGGAGTGAGTTATACTGCACTGTAACTAACTGCAGTGAGTTATACTGCACTGTAACTAACTGCAGTTGCACTGGAAGAATTACTGCAGTAGAAGAACTGTGTTATTTTGTACACAGTATTTGCAGCATACTGCAATTATACTCACTCCAATGGCAGTTATACTGCAATCTTTTTCGTAAGGGTGCGCACCAATATCAAATGAATTACAAGGCATTTCTATGAAGTCAACCTCAATAACACATAGCTTATCTGTTCTGTGGGTCAGACTGCGTGGTTTGGAGAATGGTGGGACATGACTGTCACTGGATTTACATTTGCAGCGTTCTTTCTCAAACATTCCACATCCTGTTTGTCTGATTTTGTCACTCAGGGGAAACTGAACGCACCAGAAGAGCAGCGAGTCACACAGGTGTAGCCTATGGGTATAGATGACAGCCCTCCCTGAGACAGAGACACTGCCCTGTGCGGGAGGAGTGGCACGTGTTTTGGTTTCACTCAGCCAGTGCAACAGACTTTCAGGCAGATAGGTTCGGGATCTTAGCCTAATGAAATCAGCTTTATTCTCGCTGTTGGAGCTATAGTCAAATCCCGTGGTGTCGCACACATCTGTTATTAGGATTTTGGGAGATTCCATGGTGGACCAGCGGTGTGGATAGCACTGCCAGGCAGCGCGTAAAGGCTCCAGGATGACACCATTAGACGGACATCAAGCGGAGGAACGGGACTTGCAGAGCCAGGAGGACTCAGAGTGTCCCGTGTGTTATGAAAGTCTCTCCGGCACCGAGAGGACCCTGAGCTGCGGACACGTTTTCTGCCACGACTGTCTGGTCAAAACCTTGGTCAGTATCAACAGGGAGGGCGTCATCAGAGACACCATCATCTGTCCCGTCTGCCGACACCTGACTTTCATCAAGAAGCAACAGGAGGTTGGGGTTCCTCTCGCCCCGGGGAAAGAGGCTGAGGAAGGAGGCGGGCAGACCTTGAAGGTTCCTGTCCCTCCACCAGCACCTGGTAACCCACAGCATCACCATGAAGCACGACGCGCGTCAGGGCATAGTAGCTCACCGTCTGATTCAAGTGGACTGAGTTGGATTGTGAGACGTTTTAGGTGTATTTCAGAGAGATGCAGGAGTAGACGGATACTGTCTCTGATCACTCCCGACCACAGAAACTCTCAGATTTTCATCATCAGTGCCCAGGGCCGACCCATGTCTGATGAAGATGCGGTGAGCCTGGACACTATGCCTGTTGTTCTCCAACCCAACCGCAGGAGACGGCGCGTCAAGATTTGTACAACAGCACGTTGCTTGGTCGTTCTGCTTGTGATATTTACATTGATGGCAATGGTAGCTGCCACACTTCCTTGGATTATATTGGCGTAGCCCACAAAGCCAGAGCCATATGGCTCTAGTATATGCATGGTGCGTCATTGCGCACTACGTGATCGTCATTACTATGTCTTGTTATTGTATGGTAATTTTCTCTTCACTCATGCTCTCATGAAGACAATGTATTGCACTTCATTAACTGAAACGTGTCACTTTGTCCATTCTGTCAATATATATATACATTGTAGTGCCATATAGTTAGAACTTGTCCAGTGTGTTCCTTGTGTTCCTGTTTGTACTCAATGCCCTGGACAGGATCTCATTAAGTCACTGAAGGAAACAGGGCTGGTTCAGTCAGTGTCTGCAAATAAAGTGATAGTTTAATGACTGAGAGGAAAAGGCATTGTCTTATTTCCTAAATGTATACACTTTATGATGGCAATTTGGTTAATAATGGTTGAACTATTGGTCCTAAGATCAAAAGAAAAAGAGTCCCCTGTGAACATGCCTCCATATTCACCCCATTACCATAGTAACTACCGATGCTCACCATATAACTGCCCCATATGTTGTTGGCAACAAAACCTCAATAAAGAATGGTGAGGGTTGCAATCACAGCAACTCTCATGGAGACCATTGTTGTGTGTTTCTGGTTGTAAGTTGTTTTACCTGTTTAATGAGAACTTCAGTGACATTTACAAGTACAGGCTACAGTTACTTCATTAGAAGGACTAGATAACCAACACATCATGTGCCAAAGTATTTTTTATGTCCTACCGGCACGTGGTACATTCTGACAATGCAAACAGAGAAAGGGAGACAGAAACAGAGACTGACACAGAGACACATGAGAGGCACCGAGACAGAAAGAGACACCAAGACACAGAGAGAAAGTGCACTATCAAATGCCTTCAGTATCCTCGGCAAATAATTCATGTGAGTCCCTGGCAGGTTGAAGGAGCAGGACCGACTTGCAGGTAAAGATGAGCATATGGGTCGGGGATAGATTGCTGTAAAGAGAGACTTGGGGCACGGGAACACTGAGGTGTTGTCTTACCACTGACACCACGTAGAGGCCCTGCTATACCAACACCAGGGAGAGAGAGTTAGCTCTGCTTTCTCTATTGTGAAGGGAACAATGTCTACAGTTTATAATGGACAAGGAATGTACAGCATTGGAGGATCTGATACAGGGTCAGTATAGTTGTGTAGGCTACATGGTGAACATGAGAGGACAGTCAAATGTTAACTAGTTTATTATGTCAGGAACAAGGTTTCTGGAATGTGCTTTATCAACGTGTCCATCCTACATGTGTCCTCTCTTTCCTCTGCTTGTCTAGTTGTTCCTGTTTAACTGGTTGGTTAGCAACCAACCAACCAACCGCCTCAGCTGTTCTGGATCCTCCCTCCCTTCTTTCTTCCCTGTGAGAGGGAGGACATTTTACATTTAAGTCATTTAGCAGACGCTCTTATCCAGAGCGACTTACAAATTGGTGCATTCTGCTATGAGGGAGATGGGAAGGGAGGGAGGTGGAGAGGGAGGTGGTGGGGGAGGGAGGGAGAGGGGAGGTGGTGGGGGAGGGAGGGGGGAGGGGAAGGGAGGGAGGGGGAGAGGGAGAGGGAGGTGGTGGGGGAGGGAGGGAGAGGGGAGGGGAGGTGGTGGGGGAGGGAGGGAGGGAGATGGGAAGGGAGGGAGGGGGAGAGGGAGGTGGTGGGGGAGGGAGGGGGAGAGGGAGGTGGTGGGGGAGGGAGGTAGGGAGGGGGAGAGGGAGGTGGTGGGGGAGGGAGGGAGAGGGGAAGGGAGGGAGGGGGAGAGGGAGTTGGTGGGGGAGGGAGGGAGAGGGAAGGGTGGGTAGAGAAGTGTAATAATGAATTTCAGTTAATGACTCAGCATAATTGAGTAATAAAACCTACTCTTACTGTGAGACTGGATGAGTGACATTCTATTACAGACTCTTAATTAATGTTCTTGTGTGAGAAATTAAATTATGTGGCATATAAAAATCAACTCTCAAAGTTCTGCCATAAATCCACAATGAATTAATGAGCATAAAACTATAAAACATATTTTCAAACATTTTGAACATAGAAAACAAGATAGATTAAATAGACTCTCTCTGATACCACTGGTTATACTGGTGGATAGTCTCTCTCTCTCTGATACCACTGGTTATACTGGTGGAAAGTCTCTCTCTGATACCACTGGTTATACTGGTGGAAAGTCTCTCTCTCTGATACCACTGGTTATACTGGTGGAAAGTCTCTCTCTCTCTGATACCACTGGTTATACTGGTGGATAGTCTCTCTCTCTCTGATACCACTGGTTATACTGGTGGAAAGTCTCTCTCTAATACCACTGGTTATACTGGTGGAAAGTCTCTCTCTAATACCACTGGTTATACTGGTGGAAAGTCTCTCTCTCTGATACCACTGGTTATACTGGTGGAAAGTCTCTCTCTCTCTCAGATACCACTGGTTATACTGGTGGAAAGTCTCTCTCTCTGATACCACTGGTTATACTGGTGGAAAGTCTCTCTCTCTGATACCACTGGTTAGACTGGTGGAAAGTCTCTCTCTCTGATACCACTGGTTATACTGGTGGAAAGTCTCTCTCTGATACCACTGGTTATACTGGTGGAAAGTCTCTCTCTCTGATACCACTGGTTATACTGGTGGATAGTCTCTCTCTGATACCACTGGTTATACTGGTGGATAGTCTCTCTCAGATACCACTGGTTATACTGGTGGAAAGTCTCTCTCTCAGATACCACTGGTTATACTGGTGGAAAGTCTCTCTCTGATACCACTGGTTATACTGGTGGAAAGTCTCTCTCTCTCTGATACCACTGGTTATACTGGTGGAAAGTCTCGTTCTCTCTGATACCACTGGTTATACTGGTGGAAAGTCTCTCTCTGATACCACTGGTTATACTGGTGGAAAGTCTCTCTCTCTCTCTCTGATACCACTGGTTATACTGGTGGATAGTCTCTCTCTGATACCACTGGTTATACTGGTGGAATGTCTCTCTCTCTGATACCACTGGTTATACTGGTGGAAAGTCTCTCTCTCTGATACCACTGGTTATACTGGTGGAAAGTCTCTCTCTCTGATACCACTGGTTATACTGGTGGATTGTCTCTCTCTGATACCACTGGTTATACTGGTGGAATGTCTCTCTCTCTGATACCACTGGTTATACTGGTGGAAAGTCTCTCTCTGATACCACTGGTTATACTGGTGGAAAGTCTCTCTCTGATACCACTGGTTATACTGGTGGAAAGTCTCTCTCTCTGATACCACTGGTTATACTGGTGGAAAGTCTCTCTCTCTGATACCACTGGTTATACTGGTGGATAGTCTCTCTCTCTGATACCACTGGTTATACTGGTGGAAAGTCTCTCTCTCTCTGATACCACTGGTTATACTGGTGGAAAGTCTCTCTCTCTCTGATACCACTGGTTATACTGGTGGAAAGTCTCTCTCTGATACCACTGGTTATACTGGTGGATAGTCTCTCTCTCTCTGATACCACTGGTTATACTGGTGGAAAGTCTCTCTCTGATACCACTGGTTATACTGGTGGAAAGTCTCTCTCTCTGATACCACTGGTTATACTGGTGGAAAGTCTCTCTCAGATACCACTGGTTATACTGGTGGAAAGTCTCTCTCTGATACCACTGGTTATACTGGTGGATAGTCTCTCTCTCTCTGATACCACTGGTTATACTGGTGGATAGTCTCTCTCTCTCAGATACCACTGGTTATACTGGTGGAAAGTCTCTCTCTCTCTGATACCACTGGTTATACTGGTGGATAGTCTCTCTCTCTGATACCACTGGTTATACTGGTGGAAAGTCTCTCTCTCTCTGATACCACTGGTTATACTGGTGGAAAGTCTCTCTCTGATACCACTGGTTATACTGGTGGAAAGTCTCTCTCTCTCTGATACCACTGGTTATACTGGTGGAAAGTCTCTCTCTGATACCACTGGTTATACTGGTGGAAAGTCTCTCTCTGATACCACTGGTTATACTGGTGGATAGTCTCTCTCTCTCTGATACCACTGGTTATACTGGTGGAACGTCTCTCTCTGATACCACTGGTTATACTGGTGGAAAGTCTCTCTCTCTCTGATACCACTGGTTATACTGGTGGATAGTCTCTCTCTCTCTGATACCACTGGTTATACTGGTGGAAAGTCTCTCTCTGATACCACTGGTTATACTGGTGGAAAGTCTCTCTCTCTGATACCACTGGTTATACTGGTGGAAAGTCTCTCTCTGATACCACTGGTTATACTGGTGGATAGTCTCTCTCTCTCTGATACCACTGGTTATACTGGTGGAAAGTCTCTCTCTCTCTGATACCACTGGTTATACTGGTGGAAAGTCTCTCTCTCTCTGATACCACTGGTTATACTGGTGGAAAGTCTCTCTCTCTCTGATACCACTGGTTATACTGGTGGAAAGTCTCTCTCTGATACCACTGGTTATACTGGTGGAAAGTCTCTCTCTACCACTGGTTATACTGATAGTCTGATACCACTGGTTATACTGGTGGATAGTCTCTCTCTCTGATACCACTGGTTATACTGGTGGAAAGTCTCTCTCTCTCTCAGATACCACTGGTTATACTGGTGGAAAGTCTCTCTCTCAGATACCACTGGTTATACTGGTGGAAAGTCTCTCTCAGATACCACTGGTTATACTGGTGGAAAGTCTCTCTCTCTCTCAGATACCACTGGTTATACTGGTGGAAAGTCTCTCTCTCAGATACCACTGGTTATACTGGTGGATAGTCTCTCTCAGATACCACTGGTTATACTGGTGGAAAGTCTCTCTCTGATACCACTGGTTATACTGGTGGAAAGTCTCTCTCTCAGATACCACTGGTTATACTGGTGGATAGTCTCTCTCAGATACCACTGGTTATACTGGTGGAAAGTCTCTCTCTCAGATACCACTGGTTATACTGGTGGAAAGTCTCTCTCTGATACCACTGGTTATACTGGTGGAAAGTCTCTCTCTGATACCACTGGTTATACTGGTGGATAGTCTCTCTCTCAGATACCACTGGTTATACTGGTGGATAGTCTCTCTCTCTCTGATACCACTGGTTATACTGGTGGAAAGTCTCTCTCTGATACCACTGGTTATACTGGTGGAAAGTCTCTCTCAGATACCACTGGTTATACTGGTGGAAAGTCTCTCTCTGATACCACTGGTTATACTGGTGGATAGTCTCTCTCTGATACCACTGGTTATACTGGTGGAAAGTCTCTCTCTCAGATACCACTGGTTATACTGGTGGAAAGTCTCTCTCAGATACCACTGGTTATACTGGTGGAAAGTCTCTCTCTCTCTCAGATACCACTGGTTATACTGGTGGAAAGTCTCTCTCTCAGATACCACTGGTTATACTGGTGGATAGTCTCTCTCAGATACCACTGGTTATACTGGTGGAAAGTCTCTCTCTGATACCACTGGTTATACTGGTGGAAAGTCTCTCTCTCAGATACCACTGGTTATACTGGTGGATAGTCTCTCTCAGATACCACTGGTTATACTGGTGGAAAGTCTCTCTCTCAGATACCACTGGTTATACTGGTGGAAAGTCTCTCTCTGATACCACTGGTTATACTGGTGGAAAGTCTCTCTCTGATACCACTGGTTATACTGGTGGATAGTCTCTCTCTCAGATACCACTGGTTATACTGGTGGATAGTCTCTCTCTCTCTGATACCACTGGTTATACTGGTGGAAAGTCTCTCTCTGATACCACTGGTTATACTGGTGGAAAGTCTCTCTCAGATACCACTGGTTATACTGGTGGAAAGTCTCTCTCTGATACCACTGGTTATACTGGTGGATAGTCTCTCTCTGATACCACTGGTTATACTGGTGGAAAGTCTCTCTCTGATACCACTGGTTATACTGGTGGATAGTCTCTCTCTCTCTGATACCACTGGTTATACTGGTGGATAGTCTCTCTCTCTCAGATACCACTGGTTATACTGGTGGAAAGTCTCTCTCTCTCTGATACCACTGGTTATACTGGTGGATAGTCTCTCTCTCTGATACCACTGGTTATACTGGTGAATAGTTTCTCTCTCTGATACCACTGGTTATACTGGTGGAAAGTCTCTCTCTCTCTCAGATACCACTGGTTATACTGGTGGATAGTCTCTCTCTCTGATACCACTGGTTATACTGGTGGATAGTCTCTCTCTGATACCACTGGTTATACTGGTGGAAAGTCTCTCTCTCTCTCAGATACCACTGGTTATACTGGTGGAAAGTCTCTCTCTCT
Source organism: Oncorhynchus gorbuscha (assembly GCF_021184085.1). Classification (NCBI taxonomy): domain Eukaryota; kingdom Metazoa; phylum Chordata; class Actinopteri; order Salmoniformes; family Salmonidae; genus Oncorhynchus; species Oncorhynchus gorbuscha. Next base: position 18,372 of record NW_025746178.1, read on the forward strand.
GATACCACTGGTTATACTGGTGGAAAGTCTCTCTCTCTGATACCACTGGTTATACTGGTGGAAAGTCTCTCTCTCTGATACCACTGGTTATACTGGTGGATAGTCTCTCTCAGATACCACTGGTTATACTGGTGGATAGTCTCTCTCTCTCTGATACCACTGGTTATACTGGTGGAAAGTCTCTCTCTCTCTGATACCACTGGTTATACTGGTGGAAAGTCTCTCTCTCAGATACCACTGGTTATACTGGTGGAAAGTCTCTCTCTCTGATACCACTGGTTATACTGGTGGAAAGTCTCTCTCTCTGATACCACTGGTTATACTGGTGGAAAGTTTCTCTCTTATACCACTGGTTATACTGATGAAAAGTCTCTCTCTCAGATACCACTGGTTATATTGGTGGATAGTCTCTCTCTCAGATACCACTGGTTATATTGGTGGATAGTCTCTCTCTCTGATACCACTGGTTATACTGGTGGAAAGTCTCTCTCTCTCTCTGATACCACTGGTTATACTGGTGGAAAGTCTCTCTCTCTGATACCACTGGTTATACTGGTGGAAAGTCTCTCTCTCTCAGATACCACTGGTTATACTGGTGGAAAGTCTCTCTCTCTCTCAGATACCACTGGTTATACTAGTGGAAAGTCTCTCTCTCTCTGATACCACTGGTTATACTGGTGGAAAGTCTCTCTCTCTGATACCACTGGTTATACTGGTGGAAAGTCTCTCTCTCAGATACCACTGGTTATACTGGTGGAAAGTCTCTCTCTCTCAGATACCACTGGTTATACTGGTGGAAAGTCTCTCTCTCTCAGATACCACTGGTTATACTGGTGGAAAGTCTCTCTCTCTGATACCACTGGTTATACTGGTGGAAAGTCTCTCTCTCTCAGATACCACTGGTTATACTGGTGGAAAGTCTCTCTCTCTCTCAGATACCACTGGTTATACTGGTGGAAAGTCTCTCTCTGATACCACTGGTTATACTGGTGGAAAGTCTCTCTCTCTGATACCACTGGTTATACTGGTGGATAGTCTCTCTCTGATACCACTGGTTATACTGGTGGAAAGTATCTCTCTGATACCACTGGTTATACTGGTGGATAGTCTCTCTCTGATACCACTGGTTATACTGGTGGAAAGTCTCTCTCTGATACCACTGGTTATACTGGTGGAAAGTCTCTCTCTGATACCACTGGTTATACTGGTGGAAAGTCTCTCTCTGATACCACTGGTTATACTGGTGGAAAGTTCCTCTCAGTATTTACTCAGGCACGCCCTCTTGAGAAACTGGTTACTTGTGATCTCATTAACCAGCCTGGCTCTTTATCTGGAGCCTGGTGACCTGTGATCTCATTTAACCTTTATTTAACTAGGCAAGTCAGTTAAGAACAGAGTCTTATTCTTACAATGATGGCCTATCCCGGGCCAAACCCGGACGACGCTGGGCCAAACCCGGACGACGCTGGGCCACTTGTGCACCGCCCTATGGGACTCCCAATCACGCCCGGATGTGATGCAGCCTGGAAAATATCAGGGTCTTTTTCTATATTGTCTCTCGGGGTGGTGATCGAGATCAGTTTTTGTTTTATATCATAACTAATAAGATTGCAATGACAAGGAGGATCTGATCCTAGATCAGCACTACTACTCTAAATACGGTTCCTGGAAAACGGCTGTTAGGAAGAAAAGAAACCACATGATGGTGGTGTCCTGACATAGAAACCACATGATGGTGGTGTAATGACATAGAAACCACATGATGGTGGTGTCCTGACATAGAAACCACATGATGGTGGTGTACTGACATAGAAACCACATAGAAACCACATGATGGTGGTGTACTGACATAGAAACCACATAGAAACCACATGATGGTGGTGTACTGACATAGAAACCACATGATGGTGGTGTACTGACATAGAAACCACATGATGGTGGTGTAATGACACATAGAAACCACATGATGGTGGTGTACTGACATAGATCCCTCCGATGTCAACAACTACAGACCAGTATCCCTTCTTTCTTTTCTCTCCAAAACTCTTGAACGTGCCGTCCTTGGTCAGCTCTCCCGCTATCTCTCTCAGAATGACCTTCTTGATCCAAATCAGTCAGGTTTCAAGACTAGTCATTCAACTGAGACTGCTCTTCTCTGTATCACGGAGGCGCTCCGAACCGCTAAAGCTAACTCTCTCTCCTCTGCTCTCATCCAATTTGTAAGTCGCTCTGGATAAGAGCGTCTGCTAAATGACTTAAATGTAAATGTAAATGTACCTATCGGCTGCCTTCGATACTGTGAACCATCAGATCCTCCTCTCCACCCTCTCCGAGTTGGGCATCTCCGGCGCGGCCCACGCTTGGATTGCGTCCTACCTGACAGGTCGCTCCTACCAGGTGGCGTGGCGAGAATCTGTCTCCTCACCACGCGCTCTCACCACTGGTGTCCCCCAGTGCTCTGTTCTAGGCCCTCTCCTATTCTCGCTATACACCAAGTCACTTGGCTCTGTCATAACCTCAAATGGTCTCTCCTATCATTGCTATGCAGACGACACACAATTAATCTTCTCCTTTCCCCTTCTGATGACCAGGTGGCGAATCGCATCTCTGCATGTCTGGCAGACATATCAGTGTGGATGACGGATCACCACCTCAAGCTGAACTTCGGCAAGACGAAGCTGCTATTCCTCCCGGCGAAGGACTGCCCGTTCCATGATCTCGCCATCACGGTTGACAACTCCATTGTGTCCTCATCCCAGAGCGCTAAGAACCTTGGCGTGATCCTGGACAACACCCTGTCTTTCTCAACTAACATCAAGGCGGTGGCCCGTTCCTGTAGGTTCATGCTCTACAACAGCCGCAGAGTACGACCCTGCCTCACACAGGAAGCGGCGCAGGTCCTAATCCAGGCACTTGTCATCTCCCGTCTGGATTACTGCAACTCGCTGTTGGCTGGGCTCCCTGCCTGTGCCATTAAACCCCTACAACTCATCCAGAATGCCGCAGCCCGTCTAGTGTTCAACCTTCCCAAGTTCTCTCACGTCACCCCGCTCCTCCGCTCTCTCCACTGGCTTCCAGTTGAAGCTCGCATCCGCTACAAGACCATGGTGCTTGCCTACGGAGCTGTGAGGGGAACGGCACCTCAGTACCTCCAGGCTCTGATCAGGCCCTACACCCAAATAAGGGCACTGCGTTCATCCACCTCTGGCCTGCTCGCCTCCCTACCACTGAGGAAGTACAGTTCCCGCTCAGCCCAGTCAAAACTGTTCGCTGCTCTGGCTCCCCAATGGTGGAACAAACTCCCTCACGACGCCAGGACAGCGGAGTCAATCACCACCTTCCGGAGACACCTGAAACCCCACCTCTTTAAGGAATACCTAGGATAGGATAAAGTAATCCTTCTCACCCCCTCCCCCCTTAAAATATTTAGATGCACTATTGTAAAGTGGTTGTTCCACTGGATGTCATAAGGTGAATGCACCAATTTGTAAGTCGCTCTGGATAAGAGCGTCTGCTAAATGACTTAAATGTAAATGTAAATGTAGAAACCACATGATGGTGGTGTACTGACATAGAAACCACATGATGGTGGTGTACTGACATAGAAACCACATGATGGTGGTGTACTGACATAGAAACCACATAGAAACCACATGATGGTGGTGTACTGACATAGAAACCACATGATGGTGGTGTAATGACATAGAAACCACATGATGGTGGTGTACTGACATAGAAACCACATGATGGTGGTGTAATGACATAGAAACCACATGATGGTGGTGTACTGACATAGAAACCACATGATGGTGGTGTACTGACACATAGAAACCACATGATGGTGGTGTACTGACATAGAAACCACATGATGGTGGTGTACTGACATAGAAACCACATGATGGTGGTGTACTGACATAGAAACCACATGATGGTGGTGTACTGACATAGAAACCACACGATGGTGGTGTACTGACATAGAAACCACATGATGGTGGTGTACTGACATAGAAACCACATGATGGTGGTGTACTGACATAGAAACCACACGATGGTGGTGTACTGACACATAGAAACCACATGATGGTGGTGTACTGACATAGAAACCACATGATGGTGGTGTACTGACATAGAAACCACATGATGGTGGTGTACTGACACATAGAAACCACATAGAAACCACATGATGGTGGTGTACTGACAGATAGAAACCACATAGAAACCACACGATGGTGGTGTACTGACACATAGAAACCACATGATGGTGGTGTACTGACATAGAAACCACATGATGGTGGTGTACTGACATAGAAACCACACGATGGTGGTGTACTGACACATAGAAACCACATGATGGTGGTGTACTGACATAGAAACCACATAGAAACCACATGATGGTGGTGTACTGACATAGAAACCACACGATGGTGGTGTACTGACATAGAAACCACATGATGGTGGTGTACTGACACATAGAAACCACATGATGGTGGTGTACTGACACATAGAAACCACACGATGGTGGTGTACTGACACATAGAAACCACATGATGGTGGTGTACTGACATAGAAACCACACGATGGTGGTGTAATGACATAGAAACCACATGATGGTGGTGTAATGACATAGAAACCACATGATGGTGGTGTACTGACACATAGAATCCACATGATGGTGGTGTACTGACATAGAAACCACATGATGGTGGTGTACTGACACATAGAAACCACATGATGGTGGTGTACTGACACATAGAAACCACACGATGGTGGTGTACTGACACATAGAAACCACATGATGGTGGTGTACTGACATAGAAACCACACGATGGTGGTGTAATGACATAGAAACCACATGATGGTGGTGTACTGACACATAGAAACCACATGATGGTGGTGTACTGACATAGAAACCACACGATGGTGGTGTACTGACACATAGAAACCACATGATGGTGGTGTACTGACATAGAAACCACACGATGGTGGTGTAATGACATAGAAACCACATGATGGTGGTGTACTGACATAGAAACCACATGATGGTGGTGTACTGACATAGAAACCACATGATGGTGGTGTACTGACATAGAAACCACATAGAAACCACATGATGGTGGTGTACTGACATAGAAACCACACGATGGTGGTGTAATGACATAGAAACCACATGATGGTGGTGTACTGACACATAGAAACCACATGATGGTGGTGTAATCTGGGTAACATCCTGATTCAGTTCTATTTTTACATTTTAAATGTAAACTTAATTTAACCTTAATTTAACCTTTATTTAACTTTTATTTAAATAGGCAAGTCAGTTAAGAACAAATTCATATATACAGTGACGGGCTACACCGGCCAAACCCGGGCGGCGCCTGGCCAATTGTGCACCGCCCTATGGTACTCCCAATCACAGCTGGTTGTGATACAGCCTGGATTCAAACCAGAGTGTCTGTAGTTACGCCTTGTTGTCAGGCCTTTACTGTTACATTACAATACAAACAGCCATGTGAATAGGACACTTGTTGTCAGGCCTTTACTGTTACATTACAATACAAACAGCCATGTGAATAGGACACTTGTTGTCAGGCCTTTACTGTACATTACAATACAAACAGCCATGTGAATAGGACACTTGTTGTCAGGCCTTTACTGTACATTACAATACAAACAGCCATGTGAATAGGACACTTGTTGTCAGGCCTTTACTGTACATTACAATACAAACAGCCATGTGAATAGGACACTTGTTGTCAGGCCTTTACTGTTACATTACAATACAAACAGCCATGTGAATAGGACACTTGTTGTCAGGCCTTTACTGTTACATTACAATACAAACAGCCATGTGAATAGGACACTTGTTGTCAGGCCTTTACTGTTACATTACAATACAAACAGCCATGTGAATAGGACACTTGTTGTCAGGCCTTTACTGTTACATTACAATACAAACAGCCATGTGAATAGGACACTTGTTGTCAGGCCTTTACTGTTACATGTCGGCCATTGATTTTTGCCCCCATTGATGTCGGCTAAACATTGGAAAAGTTGTCCCTATGACATGTATCATAACCTACAGACCCATGTCCTATAACTGTAAGCATGTCATTTATTGATAATTCAATTGGAAACATGATTTATTCCCTCGGTCATCCATATTAATTGATGCTGAGTGAGATGTGTTGGAACCGTTCATGATTTACTACACTTCCCACAGTGCTTTGCCGCGCAGCGTGTCATGACACCGTCACTCTCTGCTGCCCATAGCGGCGAATTGATCCAGCATCTCTGCACTGGGTGTATAGGGCGAATGGATACGGGAAAATGCAGTGAAAATTTGTAATTCAGCGCATTTTCAATGTTTTAACAATTGCGATGAGGGAAAGAAAGTATGAGAGGGTGGATTTTATCTTGTGCCGCTGCGGAGTATGGGCCGTTATCTTGAGAGAAATGCGGAGTATTTTTCCCCATAGGTGTTAACGCAGAAAATACAAGATGAAGAAGCAATTCAATCGAATGCGACAACTCGCCAACCAAACGGTGGGCAGGTAAGCAAAACTGGAAACCGGTTCACTGCCTCCTTTTCCATACCTTGTTATGCATGTGAGAGTGAGTGAGAGTTTGCAGGAAACGTAGCCTAGCAAATCTGCTTGAGCAGCGCTTGGTCCCATTCCAATGGGACGGGAATAGGTAACGGGACCAAGCAGATAATATTCATAATCATACAGGGATTATTGTCATACAGATTCACCGCAACGAATTGATATAGCCAACAGGGATAATGCATAGGATGCATTTATTTCACGTTGCCGGTGGTCTCCTTTTGCGTAATGGCCATTTGGAATACCGCAGAGCGTGTAGGCGCATTGCCCTTATCCCAGCCCACTGGATGGAATAATATTTATATCCTCAGTTCAGCAGCGTCACAATATATGGGGTTATTATTGGGCGAGGAGGAAGGGTAAATTGGGGCTAAACGCTGCCATTTCATATCAGGGGTAAAATGATGCCTGTCACCCACCTTCTGAAGGCTAGATACTGCTGATGCGGACAGATGTCTCTGCGACACGAGGGGGAATGGGAAAATTCGCAATGCTTTCAATACGCAGTTATCTGAGCTGTGGTTCCTGTCAGAAATGAGAAACATTGCAGGTGCAGCATCATGATCTTCTCCTGTGCCCCGGGAAAGGTCGTTTATCACTGCATCAGGTACCTTCAACCCTATGGATGTAGCCTGTGTCATATTCCTCCACAATCAACATAGTTTACCTAGCAACTACACTTTGCCCCACTCAATTAGCAAAGGAGTTCTGGATCTGGTGTCACAGGAATGTGTTTATTATCACCTATGGAAAGCTTTTTAATTTGGGAATTATTTATATTGATATGCCTGAACAACAGATGTCCTTATTACTCCCATGCTGGGATACCTGTAATCAAACCCAATCAAATGCCCCCCCCTCCCCCCACAGACAGCCTGGTATTACAGGAATATGTTACATTTGACATTTAACATCTCTGCTATGTGTTTATCACTTCGCCCATCGCCCTATCTCCCTCTTCCCTCTCTCACCTGCCTCCCATTCTCTCTCCCTCTCCCCTCTCTCACCTGCCTCCCACTCTCTCTCCCTCTTCCCTCTCTCACCTGCCTTCCACTCTCTCTTCCTCTTCCCTCTCTCACCTGCCTCCCACTCTCTCTCCCTCTTCCCTCTCTCATCTGCCTCCCACTCTCTCTCCCTCTTCCCTCTCTCACCTGACTCCCACTCTCTCTCTCTCTCTCTCTCTCTCTCTCTCTGCTCTCTCACTCTCTCTCTCTCTCTCTCTCTCTCTCTCTCACCTGCCTCTCACTCTCTCCCCCTCTCTCTCTCTCTCTCTCCCTCTCTCACCTGTCCCCCACTCTCTCGCCCCTCCCTCCCTCCCTCCCTCCATCCCTCCCTCCCTCTATCATTCACTCACTCTCTCTCTTTATTTCTCTCTCCCGAGCTCTCATCCCCCACTCTCTCCTCTCTCTCTCTCTCTCCTCTCTCTCTCCCTCTCTCTCTCTCTCCTCCTCTCTCTCTCTCTCTCTCTCTCTTCTCTCTCTCTCTCTCTCTCTCTCTTCTCTCTCTCCTCTCTCTCCTCTCTCCTCCTCTCACTATCTCTCTCTCTCTCTCTCTGTCTCTTCTCTCTCTCTCTCTCTAACTCTCTCTCTCTCACCTCTCTCTCCCTCTCTCTCTCTCTCTCCCTCTCTTTCTCTCTCTCTCTCTCTCTCTCCCTCTCTCTCTCTCTCTCTCTCTCTCTCTCTCTCTCTCTCTCTCTCTCTCTCTCTCTCTCTCTCTCTCTCTCTCTCTCTCTCTCTCTCTCTCTCTCTCTCTCTCTCTCTCTCTCTCTCTCTCTCTCTCTCTCTCTCTCTCTCTGTCTCTTCTCTCTCTCTCTCTCTAACTCCTCTCTCTCTCACCTCTCTCTCCCTCTCTCTCTCTCTCTCCCTCTCTTTCTCTCTCTCTCTCTCTCTCTCTCTCTCTCTCTCTCTCTCTCTCTCTCTCTCTCTCTCTCTCTCTCTCTCTCTCTCTCTCTCTCTCTCTCTCTCTCACCTCTCTCTCCTCCCTCTCTCTCTCTCTCTCTCTCTCTCTCTCGCCCTGTTTTCTTCCCCTCCTCCTGGGAGAGCAGAGCAGAGCAGCTTGTCTTGCAGAAGGTATCGCATCAATCGGGCCAGAAGGCCGCTCTTCGCTGCTCCTCCTCTCCTCCTCATCGCCTCCTCCTCATCCTCTTCATCCTCATCCATGCTGGTCCTTACTGGTGGATTATAACACAGGGTAGTGGTCATCACATCACGTCCCATACTGTTCAACACGCCACTAAGGGGGTAGCCTACATTACCTTACAGACGCTGCTGTTATCACCCCCTGCCTTGGTGGCCAGTGTTAGTCCATCACCTACATACTACTGGGTCCTAGCTGACCTTGTCTCTTCAGTGTTGATCATTTAGTGTGTGTGTGCATTTGATTGTGTTTTAAATCTCCCTATCTGTGTGCAGGTTTGTGAGTGTGTGTGTGTGTGTGTGTGTGTGTGTGTGTGTGTGTGTGTGTGTGTGTGTGTGTGTGTGTGTGTGTGTGTGTGTGTGTGTGTGTGTGAGTGTGTGTGTGTGTGTGTGTGTGTGTGTGTGTGTGTGTGTGTGTGTGTGTGTGTGTGTGTGTGTGTGTGTGTGTGTGAGTGTGTGAGTGTGTGAGTGTGTGTGTTGATGTGTGTGTACTAGTCTAGTATTCTCTTCACAGTGTACTGCTGTTCAGAGGGAGGCTGGGCAGGGAGCCGTGGCAGCAACCCGCTGTGTCTCTCTCTGTTCTGTCCGCTGCACCACAGTCATAATGAGCTACAACATGTTTCCTAAACAGCCCAGTGGTCTGGTCATTAATAATACTACAGGACGAGGGCTGAATGTCAAACCCAACACTTGGTCCCTAAGCACTTTATTGAGTGGCCTCTTGCTGTTGTGTTCGATAGTGATCACTCCAGTCTGACAGTGTTTTGGCCAAAATGAGCATTGAGACGATGTAAGTACAATGTCCCGACTGTCCCTTATCAATATTCCAACATTCGAAATCCATTTGCGAGCATTGTCTCCCGCGACCTGTCTTGTAGCATGACTCACTTGCTAAGAAACACGGGTACTGGGGGACCTCCAGCAGACACAGACACATACTCCCATTGACAGTGAAAACAAAATGACATCACTCTAATGTTACTCCTGCACAAAATATTTGCAAGTATATTAGTCACCATTGATTCCATCAGCTGGTTTTAGCTTGTTATAGCCTGCCTGCTGCTAGCTAGCTTCACTGATAAACACAGGGATGTAATGTTAGCTAGCTCGCTAAGGATGTTGGGCACTGCACTGTTAAACATAGGGATGTAATGTTAGCTAGCTCGCTAACGATGTCGGGCACTGCACTGTTAGCTAGCTAGCTAGCTTGCTTATGGAAGGAGCATAGAATTTAGTGTTGCACTAGCTAGCTGGTTGGTTAGATTCTGTTTGGTTTCATATGAAGTGACGGGCTCAGGCTTAGCTAGCTGGTTCATAATGGACGGTTTTGGTGTACATGATGAAACTTCAGAAATACACTAAACTCCTTAGCTAGATGTAAAATCGCACGACTAAGACCTCGAAATTAAACTTCAAAATTAATTCCAGATTTCTTGATATATCTTGATTTATTCAGACATTTTTTTGAGGGCGATGTAATAGGGACAGTTGTTGCTAGGTAACATGATAAGATTCATCGGAAGACGTTGCTGCCAAGGGCACCGAGTTGGCATAGGATGCCCAGTCAATAAAGAGGCTTCCGAAGGGCACAGTGGAGCCCTCAATGACTCGACAACTAGCCATTGAGATTGACTTGATTGACTTGTGAATGCATATATCGAGTGATCAAGGGCTTGAAGTGCTCAAAGTGTTCGGTTTAATATTCAGCCTATAGGTCTATAGGCCAGAGGACAGAGGACAGACTCTGGTACTGTCTACAGGACAAGGTCTATAGGCCAGAGGACAGAGGACAGACTCTGGTACTGTCTACAGGACAAGGTCTATAGGCCAGAGGACAGACTCTGGTACTGTCTACAGGACAAGGTCTATAGGCCAGAGGACAGACTCTGGTACTGTCTACAGGACAAGGTCTATAGGCCAGAGGACAGACTCTGGTACTGTCTACAGGACAAGGTCTATAGGCCAGAGGACAGACTCTGGTACTGTCTACAGGACAAGGTCTATAGGCCAGAGGACAGACTCTGGTACTGTCTACATGACAAGGTCTATAGGCCAGAGGACAGAGGACAGACTCTGGTACTGTCTACATGACAAGGTCTACAGGCCAGAGGACAGAGGACAGACTCTTGTACTGTCTACAGGACAAGGTCTACAGGCCAGAGGACAGAGGACAGACTCTGGTACTGTCTACAGGACAAGGTCTATAGGCCAGAGGACAGAGGACAGACTCTGACTGGTACTCCTGCCTGGGAGTTTAAGGTGTGGGATATGGGTGGGACATTAATGAGGGACAGTGGTTTACATACAGGGATGGAACAGGGAGGTACAGGGAGGAACAGGGGTCAGACAGAGAAAGGACAGGGAAAGGACAGGGAGGGGACAGGGAAAGGACAGGGAGGGGACAGGGAAAGGACAGGGAGGAACAGGGGTCAGACAGGGAAAGGACAGGGAGGGGACAGGGAAAGGACAGGGAGGAACAGGGGTCAGACAGGGAAAGGACAGGGAGGGGACAGGGAAAGGACAGGGAGGGGACAGGGAAAGGACAGGGAGGGGACAGGGAAAGGACAGGGAGGGGACAGGGAGGGGACAGGGAAAGGACAGGGAGGGGACAGGGAAAGGACAGGGAGGGGACAGGGAAAGGACAGGGAGGGGACAGGGAAAGGACAGGGAGGGGACAGGGAAAGGACAGGGAGGGGACAGGGAAAGGACAGGGAGAGGGACAGGGAAACGACAGGGAGGGGACAGGGAAAGGACAGGGAGGAACAGGGGTCAGACAGGGAAAGGACAGGGAGGGGACAGGGAAAGGACAGGGAGGGGACAGGGAAAGGACAGGGAGGGGACAGGGAAAGGACAGGGAGAGGGACAGGGAAACGACAGGGAGGGGACAGGGGAAGGACAGGGAGGAACAGGGGTCAGACAGGGAAAGGACAGGGAGGGGACAGGGAAAGGACAGGGAGGGAACAGGGGTCAGACAGGGAGGAACAGGGGTCAGACAGGAAAAGGACAGGGGGGGACTGAGTGGTGAGGGTAGTGTCCTACCGAGTGTTGGATCATCACTCGATCACTTGATCATCTTTGTTAGTGTCCTATTGAGTGGAGGTATCTGGTAGTAGTATCCTATTGAGTGGAGAGAGGGAGAGGGAGAGGTCAGAGGTCAAAGTACTGTCACACGCCCTCTAGTCCTCTATTGGCACTCCACGTTCCTCACACTATTACCTAATGATTTCTGAGTGGGATTAAAAGGAGACACACTCCTAAACTTCATTTAGACTTAATTTAGACCAGGTACTATAATAATGATCATTATAGTACCTATTTAGACCAGGTACTATAATAATGATCATTATAGTACCTATTTAGACCAGGTACTATAATAATGATCATATGGGGCTTATATTTAGACCAGGTACTATAATAATGATCATATGGGGCTTATATTTAGACCAGGTACTATAATAATGATCATATGGGGCTTATATTTAGACCAGGTACTATAATAATGATCATATGGGGCTTATATTTAGACCAGGTACTATAATAATGATCATATGGAGCTTATATTTAGACCAGGTACTATAATAATGTTAATTTGGGTTTATATACCTGATATACCTCTAGACCCTCATACCTGATCTTAATTTAACCTTGACCTGTACTCTAATTCTGACCCTTACTGTAACCCCAACCTGAATTCTGACCAGAACCCATAGCTCCTAAATCCTTAAACCTTATATCCCTAGACGCCCATATCTAATCCGAACCCCTGACTCCCTATATCTATTTGAACCCCTAGATCCTCATACCGAACCTTTCCTCCTAGACCACCGCTCTGACCTTGGCACTTGGCCTCTATTCTTAGTTTAGAATCTCTGGTTCATAACCTAAGCCCTATTTTAATGTCTGATTCTGGTCTTCTTCTATAGCTTTTTTTAGTCATTTAAAGTATGTTATACACAAGTCTTACCATTCATCCTAAAGGGGTTGCCAGTGTCAGTGCACATCAGATTCGTCTGTCATTTATTAAACCTAACCCTAACCCTGACCCTGACCCTGACCCTAACCCTGACCCTGACCCTGACCCTAACCCTGACCCTGACCCTAACCCTGACCCTGACCCTAACCCTGACCCTGACCCTAACCCTGACCCTAACCCTGACCCTGACCCTGACCCTAACCCTGACCCTAACCCTGACCCTGACCCTAACCCTGACCCTGACCCTGACCCTAATCCTGACCCTGACCCTAACCCTGACCCTGACCCTGACTCTAACCCTGACCCTGACCCTAACCCTAACCCTAATTAACCCTAACCCTAATTAACCCTGACCCTGACCCTAACCCTAACCCTGATTAACCCTAACCCTAATTAACCCTGACCCTAACCCTAACCCTAACCCTAATTAACCCTAACCCTAATTAACCCTGACCCTAACCCTAACCCTAATTAACCCTAACCCTAACCCTGACCCTAACCCTAATTAACCCTAACCCTGACCCTAACCCTAACCCTGACCATGACTCTAACTCTAACCCTAACCCTAATTAACCCTAACCCTAATAAACCCTAACCCTAATTAACCCTGACCCTAACCCTAACCCTAATTAACCCTAACCCTAATTAACCCTAACCCTAATTAACCCTGACCCTAACCCTAACCCTAATTAACCCTAACCCTAATTAACGCTGACCCTGACCCTAACCCTAACCCTAATTAACCCTAACCCTAATTAACCCTGACCCTGACCCTGACCCTAATCCTGACCCTGACCCTAACCCTGACCCTAACCCTAATTAACCCTAACCCTGACCCTAACCCTAACCCTGACCCTGACTCTAACTCTAACCCTAACCCTAATTAACCCTAACCCTAATTAACCCTAACCCTAATTAACCCTGACCCTAACCCTAACCCTAACCCTAATTAACCCTAACCCTAATTAACCCTGACCCTAACCCTAACCCTAATTAACCCTAACCCTAACCCTGACCCTAACCCTAATTAACCCTAACCCTGACCCTAACCCTAACCCTGACCCTGACTCTAACTCTAACCCTAACCCTAATTAACCCTAACCCTAATTAACCCTAACCCTAATTAACCCTGACCCTAACCCTAACCCTAATTAACCCTAACCCTAATTAACCCTAACCCTAATTAACCCTGACCCTAACCCTAACCCTAATTAACCCTAACCCTAATTAACGCTGACCCTGACCCTAACCCTAATTAACCCTAACCCTAATTAACGCTGACCCTGACCCTGACCCAACGTTTTGGCCGATCTGAAACAGCCTTCTTTAGGTTCTGCCTTTTCATTCCTTATGATCAGTGTTTTTTGTCCCTCCTAACGGTGGAGACATTTAGAAATAGATGTGACCTACTACACCCTCCATTGACCACTCCTGTAATTACCCAGTTAGCTGACTACGGCCATGTCAGTCCTTAGAGGAGATGGGTTTCTCTGTTTGTTTTAGCTGTTGACCCCTGACCTCTGACTGCTGCCCCCAGGGAGTCATTTACATCTGAATTCATTTCAGTGGTGGACTGTTTAGCCTGGAATCCACACTGAATATGACTGTTTCCCTATTGTTCCACTTCACTGATTCAATGAAACAACATTGAAACAGAGCGATATTCTGTTTGGATTCCAGGCTATAGCATGCTGCTATCTGGACCATGGTCTGGTTCTGATGTGGTTCAGTCAGCAGCTTCCTGGTGTTAAGTACTGGAACTTATAGGCGACTGTAATTACACACATTTCATTTCAGGAATCATTCTCAGTCATTATATTTTTTGTAATTATTCTCAGTCATTGTATTTTCAGTATTCCTCCCCTCCCTCTCCCCCCTCCTTCCTCTCCCTCTCCTCTGCAGTGACAGCCTCCTACTGGTTAATATAATGAGAGGGGGAGGAGGAGGAGGAGAGGGAGGAAGGTCCACCCTCACTAGTGGGGGAGGGGGCTGGTCCATGTTTGCTGTGTCAGCATTTCTCTAGATAACTGGAGCAGGCCTGTCTTATGCTGACTGGCTGGCCTTCTGGTTGGCTGGTTGACTGGTTGCTTTGTTGACTGGTTGGCTGGCTGGTTGCTTTACTGACTGGCTGGTTGGTTGGCTGGTTGACTGGTTGCTTTGTTGACTGGTTGGCTGGCTGGTTGCTTTACTGACTGGCTGGTTGGTTGGCTGGTTGACTGGTTGACTGGTTGGCTGGCTGGTTGCTTTACTGACTGGCTGGCCTTCTGGTTGGCTGGTTGACTGGTTGCTTTGTTGACTGGTTGGCTGGCTGACTGGCTGGTTGCTTTACTGACTGGCTGGTTGGTTGGCTGGCTGGCTGACTGACTGGCTGGTTGGTTGGCTGGTTGGCTGACTGACTGGCTGACTGGTTGGCTGACTGACTGACTGGCTGGTTGGGGTAACACTTTGTTGGGCTCCCGAGTGGTGCAGCGTTCTAAGGCACTGCATTTCAGTGCAAGAGGCGTCACTTCAGTCAATGGTTTGAATCCAGGCTGAATCACATCCGGCCGTGATTGGGAGTCCCATAGTACAACTGGCCCAGTGTCGTCCGGGTTTGTCCGAGGTAGGCCGTCATTGTAAATAAGAATTTGTTCTTAACTGACTTGCCTAGTTAAATAAAGGTGAAATAAAATTAAAATAAACATGAGACCAGATGACTCACTGGCTGGACAAGGTATGCACTCTGCAGTAGGTCTATATAGGAGGATGTGTATGTTCTCTATAGGAGGATGTGTATGTTCTCTATAGGAGGATGTGTATGGTCTCTATAGGAGGATGTGTTTGGTCTCTATAGGAGGATGTGTATGGTCTCTATAGGAGGATGTGTATGGTCTCTATAGGAGGATGTGTATGGTCTCTATAGGAGGATGTGTATGGTCTCTATAGGAGGATGTGTATGGTCTCTATAGGAGGATGTGTATGGTCTCTATAGGAGGATGTGTATGGTCTCTATAGGAGGATGTGTATGGTCTCTATAGGAGGATGTGTATGGTCTCTATAGGAGGATATGTATGGTCTCTATAGGAGGATGTGTATGGTCTCTATAGGAGGATGTGTATGGTCTCTATAGGAGGATGTGTATGGTCTCTATAGGAGGATATGTATGGTATCTATAGGAGGATGTGTATGGTCTCTATAGGAGGATGTGTATGGTCTCTATAGGAGGATGTGTATGGTCTCTATAGGAGGATGTGTATGGTCTCTATAGGAGGATGTGTATGGTATCTATAGGAGGATGTGTATGGTCTCTATAGGAGGATATGTATGGTCTCTATAGGAGGATGTGTATGGTCTCTATAGGAGGATGTGCATGGTCTCTATAGGAGGATGTGTATGGTCTCTATAGGAGGATGTGTATGGTCTCTATAGGAGGATGTGTATGGTCTCTATAGGAGGATATGTATGGTCTCTATAGGAGGATGTGTATGGTATCTATAGGAGGATGTGTATGGTCTCTATAGGAGGATGTGTATGGTCTCTATAGGAGGATGTGTATGGTCTCTATAGGAGGATGTGTATGGTCTCTATAGGAGGATATGTATGGTCTCTATAGGAGGATGTGTATGGTATCTATAGGAGGATGTGTATGGTCTCTATAGGAGGATGTGTATGGTCTCTATAGGAGGATGTGTATGGTCTCTATAGGAGGATATGTATGGTCTCTATAGGAGGATGTGTATGGTCTCTATAGGAGGATGTGTATGTTCTCTATAGGAGGATGTGTATGGTCTCTATAGGAGGATATGTATGGTCATGCATATTTGCAGAGAAGGAGAGGCAAGCAGCTCAGCTCAGTCAAATGGATTGTTTCCAGGCAACGGCTACTGTGAGCTCAAACTGTTCTAGAAGCATTGTGATGCTTCTACCACAGGAGGTT
>NW_025746178.1:45000-50000 GCF_021184085.1 Oncorhynchus gorbuscha
ATGGTGGACATTATGACTGGTTGGGGGACGGGCCAGGCTGGTTGGGGGACGGGCCATGCTGGTTGGGGGACGGGCCAGGCTGGTTGGGGGCCGGGCCAGGCTGGTTGGGGGACGGGCCAGGCTGGTTGGGGGACGGGCCAGGCTGGTTGGGGGACGGGCCATGCTGGTTGGGGGACGGGCCAGGCTGGTTGGGGGACGTCCCTCCCCATTGTTGTCACTCTGATTTCTTCAACAGGGAACTGCGGCTCTTATACCAGTTTACTCTAAGTGAAGTACTGTCTCAGTAAAGACAGTTTACTCTAAGTGAAGTACTGTCTCAGTAAAGACAGTTTACTCAGAGTGAAGTAGTGTCTCTATAAAGACAGTTTACTCTGAGTGAAGTAGTGTCTCTATAAAGACAGTTTACTCTGAGTGAAGTAGTGTCTCAGTAAAGACAGTTTACTCTAAGTGAAGTAGTGTCTTTATAAAGACAGTTTACTCTGAGTGAAGTAGTGTCTCTATAAAGACAGTTTACTCTGAGTGAATTACTGTCTCTATAAAGACAGTTTACTCAGAGTGAAGTACTGTCTCAGTAAAGACAGTTTACTCAGAGTGAAGTACTGTCTCTATAAAGACAGTTTGCTCAGAGTGAAGTACTGTCTCTATGAAGACAGTTTACTCTGAGTGAAGTAGTGTCTCTATAAAGACAGTTTACTCTGAGTGAAGTAGTGTATCTATAAAGACAGTTTACTCTGAGTGAATTACTGTCTCTATGAAGACAGTTTACTCTGAGTGAATTACTGTCTCAGTAAAGACAGTTTACTCTGAGTGAAGTAGTGTCTCTATAAAGACAGTTTACTCTGAGTGAAGTAGTGTCTCAGTAAAGACAGTTTACTCTAAGTGAAGTACTGTCTCAGTAAAGACAGTTTACTCTAAGTGAAGTAGTGTCTCTATAAAGACAGTTTACTCTGAGTGAATTACTGTCTCTATGAAGCCAGTTTACTCGGAGTGAAGTACTATCTCAGTAAAGACAGTTTACTCTGAGTGATTTACTGTCTTAGTAAAGACAGTTTACTCTGAGTGAAGTAGTGTCTCTATAAAGACAGTTTACTCTGAGTGAAGTACTATCTCTATAAAGACAGTTTACTCTGAGTGAAGTAGTGTCTCTATAAAGACAGTTTACTTTGAGTGAATTACTGTCTCTATGAAGCCAGTTTACTCAGAGTGAAGTACTATCTCAGTAAAGACAGTTTACTCTGAGTGAAGTACTATCTCAGTAAAGACAGTTTACTCTGAGTGAAGTAGTGTCTCAGTAAAGACAGTTTACTCTGAGTGAAGTAGTGTCTCTATAAAGACAGTATACTCTAAGTGAAGTACTGTCTCTATGAAGCCAGTTTACTCTGAGTGAATTACTGTCTCTATGAAGCCAGTTTACTCTGAGGAGGGTGCTGTACATGAAAGTTAAAGGGAAAATGATGGTATGATTATGAATGTAAAAGGTGGATCTAGTGCGAGGCGACCATGTCATGGGGACATTTCTCAGTCTGTCCTTTCTCGACTCCTCCATGACCCAGAAACTGTGGTGGAGTGGTCAAGGAGAGTGTCAGTTCGTTAGTAGGGAAATGGAGGAGTGTGCTCTCCTCCTCAGTGACCTACTTCAGCAGAGGATGAACAAGAGTCTCTTCCTGGTGGCTAGCGTCGGCCCCACCCCCTTTTAATCAGCTGTTGTTTACTCTGGAGAAAAGCATGCACCCGTTTACAAACAATACGCTGCTTATCATTGTATCTAGAAAATGTCTTGCACAACCAGCTAATATAGTGTTTATCACTATACACATTTATGTCGGTATTCCACCTGGTAAACGTCATTTTCCTGATGATGAGCGGGTGGAGAAGGAGAGTCATTTCACGGTATACGGTATTACCGGAAGTGCACACTAAGGGTGTTATATAAAATGTAATACAATGTAGGCAGCAAGGATCTTGACCCAGGAGGGTTTCAAATGTCTCTTGTCTGGGTACCAGTCATTTTAGCTAACATTCCACTCCTTACCACTCCATGTCATTACCAAAGAGACGGGCCTTTCGACAATCTCAATGTTCAATATGCAGCTGGATTTAGGGCAGAGTTGCTGATTGGTTGTTGGAAATAACATGCATATTTTCCATGACAGCATGTGGAGCCTCCAATATGTAAATATAATTATAGCAGTCAAAAACAAACATTTAGCTGTTAGCTAGGCAAGTTGTTGTATTTTGAGGCTTAAAAACAAACATTTAGCTTTTAGCTAGGCAAGTTGTTGTATGTTGAGGCTTAAAAACAAACATTTAGCTATTAGCTAGGCAAGTTGTTGTATGTTGAGGCTTAAAAACAAACATTTAGCTGTTAGCTAGGCAAGTTGTTGTATGTTGAGGTTTAAAAACAAACATTTAGCAGTTAGCTAGGCAAGTTGTTGTATTTTGAGGCTTAAAAACAAACATTTGGCTGTTAGCTAGGCAAGTTGTTGTATGGTCCTTCTGTAGCTCAGTTGGTAGAGCATGGCGCTTGTAACGCCAGGGTAGTGGGTTCAATCCCCGGGACCACCCATACGTAGAATGTATGCACACATGACTGTAAGTCGCTTTGGATAAAAGCGTCTGCTAAATGGCATATATTATTATTATTATATATGTTGAGGCTTAAAAACAAACATTTAGCAGTTAGCTAGGCAAGTTGTTGTATTTTGAGGCTTAAAAACAAACATTTAGCTGTTAGCTAGGCAAGTTGTTGTATTTTGAGGCTTAAAAACAAACATTTAGCAGTTAGCTAGGCAAGTTGTTGTATTTTGAGGTTTAAAAACAAACATTTAGCTGTTAGCTAGGCAAGTTGTATGTTGAGGCTTAAAAACAAAGAAAAGATGTTGTGTTTGGAAATGCAGTATGTATTTAGTTTGAGAATTGAAAGGTGAGCTTTGACAGAATGGTCTGGACAAACGGAAAACGGTTGCTCAGCAACCGGATACCATGTGTTCTGTGGAGAGAGAAAAAAGTGAGAGAGTTCCAATATTTGGATAATCATTGTGATTGGAGGAAAGCTGTGAGGATTATCGAATCATTATCGAATCAGGATCAACTCCTCTGTTCTCCTCGTGTTCATTACTTATATAATTATACTTATAGTTATACTTAACCTATAGTTATAAGCAGTGGTATTGCACACACACCTGCATATGTATATATATATATATATATATATATATATATATATATATATATATATATATATATATATATATATATATATATATATACCGGGGTTTTCCAAATACCGACTGTATGATTTTCAATACTATTTAAAAAAATAAATGTATATATATTTTTATATATATATATATATACATATATATAATATATGCCATTTAGCAGACAAATTTATCCAAAGCGACTTACAGTCATGTGTGCATACATTCTACGTATGGGTGGTCCCGGGGATCGAACCCACTACCCTGGCGTTACAAGTGCCATGCTCTACCAACTGAGCTACAGAAGGACCACTATATATATATATATATATATACATTTATTTTCTTAAATAGTATTGAAAATCATACAGTCGGTATTTGGAAAACCCCAGTATACGGTATAAACAGTATATCTCCCAAGCCCACTACTCTCCTTCTCTCCCCTCTCTCTTTTCTCCCAGGATGAGGCAGCATGCTCTCATTTGTTTAGACCGCACATTCTCTTTCAATCTCAATCCCATGAACTTGCTGCTGTTATTTAAACTGGGTTTGACCGTTCAGTTGGTCGGTTACCAAGCATGGCATCATGGTCACCTCAGGGCCTGACGGAGCCTCCTCCCTCCCAACACACTCCCTCTCCACTTCCTACCATTGCGGAATGAGAAACTCTCCTGTCTCCTCCACTACAGCACATGTACCTGGTCTGGTGACGTCTCGTTCTCCACATCTCTCCTCACTGCTGTGTTCTTGTCAGTAAAGGCTTGTTTTTGCTGTTTCACTGTAAACGAAGAGGAAAATAGCACCCCTCAGATCTCTGACTGTCACTAGGATAAGGATGTAGACAGGAATATGTCTCTTGGTTTGCCTACGTAGTAACACTGCTGTGTGTTTTTACACTTCATCCTATTCGTACCAACATCCTGCTCCTCTCCCTCTCTCTGCCTACGGGTCATTAATAAATAGATGTTGTTGTTGTCACATACACCAGATGCAGTGCAGACAATGCATTAGATTAGGTCCTGGTGTTAGGTTCTGCTCACTGCCAGACCAGGCATCGATATAGCTAGGCAGTGAGCTTGATGTGCTATACCGATCCCCCTGACAGAAACAAAAACAGAGCCAGACAGGTGGAGGCTGGGGTGCTGGTGGGCTAGCAGAAAGCAGACGTAGCATATCAAGTAACGCATGTTACGGCAACAGCATAGTAGCAGGAAACCCCACGTCATAGTTAGCAGGCGGCAGCCAGCGGAGGATGAGTATGCAGAAATGGTCAACTTAAATAGACCGCCATGCAGAATGAGGAATCTAATTGGTCAACTTAAAAAGACAGGTTATTTATCATAGATATATGATGACAGATGGACAGGTTATTTAGGATAGATATATGATGACAGATGGACAGGTTATTTATCATAGATATATGATGACAGATGGACAGGTTATTTAGCATAGATATACTGTATATGATGACAGATGGACAGGTTATTTAGCATAGATATACTGTATATGATGACAGATGGACAGGTTATTTATCATAGATATATGATGACAGATGGACAGGTTATTTATCATAGATATATGATGACAGATGGACAGGTTATTTATCATAGATATATGATGACAGATGGACAGGTTATTTAGGATAGATATATGATGACAGATGGACAGGTTATTTAAGATAGATATATGATGACAGATGGACAGGTTATTTAGCATAGATATATGATGACAGATGGACAGGTTATTTATCATAGATATATGATGACAGATGGACAGGTTATTTAGTATAGATATATGATG
>NW_025746178.1:55000-120000 GCF_021184085.1 Oncorhynchus gorbuscha
AAGTGTCCTTGAGGGGCCCAGCCAGAGCGCTCAGGCCCTCAGACAAGTGTCCTTGAGTGGCCCAGCCAGAGCGCGGACTTGAACCCGATCGAACATCTTTGGAGAGACCTGAAAATAGCTGTGCAGCGACGCTCCCCATCCAACCTGACAGAGCTTGAGAGGATCTGCAGAGCAGAATGGGAGAAACTCCCCAAATACAGGTGTGCCAAGCTTGTAGCCTCATACCCAAGAAGACTAGAGGCTGTAAGCTCAGCCAAAGGTGCTTCAACAAAGTACTGAGTAAAGGTTCTGAAGACTTATGTAAATGTGATATTTCAACAAAAAATGTTTTATACATTTACAACATTTCTAAAACCTGTTTCTGCTTTGTCATTATGGGGTATTGTCATGTCATTATGGAGTATTGTGATGTCATTATGGGGTATTATGATGTCATTATGGGGTATTGTGATGTCATTATGGGGTATTATGATGTCATTATGGGGTATTGTGATGTCATTATGGGGTATTATGATGTCATTATGGGGTATTGTGATGTCATTATGGGGTATTATGATGTCATTATGGGGTATTCTGATGTCATTATGGGGTATTGTGATGTCATTATGGGGTATTGTGATGTCATTATGGGGTATTGTGATGTCATTATGGGATATTGTGATGTCATTATGGGGTGTTGTGATGTCATTATGGGGTATTGTGATGTCATTATGGGGTATTGTGATGTCATTATGGGGTATTGTGATGTCATTATGGGGTATTGTGATGTCATTATGGGGTATTGTGATGTCATTATGGGGTATTGTGATGTCATTATGGGGTATTGTGTTTGTAGATTGATGAGGGAAGAAAACAATTCAATCCATTTTAGAATAAGGCTGTAATGTAACAAAATGTTGAAAAAGTCAAGGTGTCTGAATACTTTAAGGATGCACCGTATGTAATTTCATACATACATGTAGATGTATTTCCATAGATAGAGGATGTGTAGTCTATATTGAGTCATCAGTCGACCCAGGTAGAACAGTGAACAGATGGTACAGTAGAGATTAAACCTGGACACACACGCATACGCACAAACACACACACGCACACGCACAAACACACACACACACACACACACACACACACACACACACACACACACACACACACACACACACACACACACACACACACACACACACACACACACACACACACACACACACACACACACACACACACACACACACACACACACACACACACACACACACACACACACACACACACATGGTATAGTAGCAGTAAGACACGCATAGAACTGCATGGTTTCATCATGTGCCCTCTCCTCTCCTCTCCTCTCCTCTCCTCTCCTCTCCTCTCCTCTCCTCTCCTCTCCTCTCCTCTCCTCTCCTCTCCTCTCCTCTCCTCTCCTCTCCCTCAGCACAGCTCAGCCCATAGGACTGCCAACATTAACCCTACTAGGTTGCGTCCTTAATGGCAAGCTGGTTTACATGATGATCCATAGTCCTATAGGTCCAAGCAGTTCCATCACTTCCTGCTTTCCAGGCATGTTGTTTCATTGCTGGCCCATGATAGGCTGATTAAGTGTACCAACGTTGATATCCTGAGAGGAAATGTGTCTGTGGTAAACAAAGCACTTCAAAGAGCAGCATGGACGTCTGACTGTCCCTGAACAGATCTGACTGTCCCTGAACAGATCTGTGCTGATAGGACGTCTGACTGTCCCTGAACAGATCTGTGCTGATAGGCTGTCTGACTGTCCCTGAACAGATCTGTGCTGATAGGCTGTCTGACTGTCCCTGAACAGATCTGACTGTCCCTGAACAGATCTGTGCTGATAGGCTGTCTGACTGTCCCTGAACAGATCTGACTGTCCCTGAACAGATCTGTGCTGATAGGCCGTCTGACTGTCCCTGAACAGATCTGTGCTGATAGGACGTCTGACTGTCCCTGAACAGATCTGTGCTGATAGGACGTCTGACTGTCCCTGAACAGATCTGTGCTGATAGGACGTCTGACTGTCCCTGAACAGATCTGTGCTGATAGGCTGTCTGACTGTCCCTGAACAGATCTGTGCTGATAGGCTGTCTGACTGTCCCTGAACAGATCTGTGCTGATAGGCTGTCTGACTGTCCCTGAACAGATCTGTGCTGATAGGACGTCTGACTGTCCCTGAACAGATCTGTGCTGATAGGACGTCTGACTGTCCCTGAACAGATCTGTGCTGATAGGACGTCTGACTGTCCCTGAACAGATCTGTGCTGATAGGACGTCTGACTGTCCCTGAACAGATCTGTGCTGATAGGACGTCTGACTGTCCCTGAACAGATCTGTGCTGATAGGACGTCTGACTGTCCCTGAACAGATCTGTGCTGATAGGCTGTCTGACTGTCCCTGAACAGATCTGTGCTGATAGGACGTCTGACTGTCCCTGAACAGATCTGTGCTGATAGGCTGTCTGACTGTCCCTGAACAGATCTGTGCTGATAGGCCGTCTGACTGTCCCTGAACAGATCTGTGCTGATAGGCTGTCTGACTGTCCCTGAACAGATCTGTGCTGATAGGACGTCTGACTGTCCCTGAACAGATCTGTGCTGATAGGCTGTCTGACTGTCCCTGAACAGATCTGTGCTGATAGGCTGTCTGACTGTCCCTGAACAGATCTGTGCTGATAGGCTGTCTGACTGTCCCTGAACAGATCTGTGCTGATAGGCTGTCTGACTGTCCCTGAACAGATCTGTGCTGATAGGACGTCTGACTGTCCCTGAACAGATCTGTGCTGATAGGACGTCTGACTGTCCCTGAACAGATCTGTGCTGATAGGACGTCTGACTGTCCCTGAACAGATCTGTGCTGATAGGACGTCTGACTGTCCCTGAACAGATCTGTGCTGATAGGACGTCTGACTGTCCCTGAACAGATCTGTGCTGATAGGACGTCTGACTGTCCCTGAACAGATCTGTGCTGATAGGCTGTCTGACTGTCCCTGAACAGATCTGTGCTGATAGGACGTCTGACTGTCCCTGAACAGATCTGTGCTGATAGGCTGTCTGACTGTCCCTGAACAGATCTGTGCTGATAGGCCGTCTGACTGTCCCTGAACAGATCTGTGCTGATAGGCTGTCTGACTGTCCCTGAACAGATCTGTGCTGATAGGACGTCTGACTGTCCCTGAACAGATCTGTGCTGATAGGCTGTCTGACTGTCCCTGAACAGATCTGTGCTGATAGGCTGTCTGACTGTCCCTGAACAGATCTGTGCTGATAGGCTGTCTGACTGTCCCTGAACAGATCTGTGCTGATAGGCTGTCTGACTGTCCCTGAACAGATCTGTGCTGATAGGACGTCTGACTGTCCCTGAACAGATCTGTGCTGATAGGACGTCTGACTGTCCCTGAACAGATCTGTGCTGATAGGACGTCTGACTGTCCCTGAACAGATCTGTGCTGATAGGACGTCTGACTGTCCCTGAACAGATCTGTGCTGATAGGACGTCTGACTGTCCCTGAACAGATCTGTGCTGATAGGACGTCTGACTGTCCCTGAACAGATCTGTGCTGATAGGCTGTCTGACTGTCCCTGAACAGATCTGTGCTGATAGGACGTCTGACTGTCCCTGAACAGATCTGTGCTGATAGGCTGTCTGACTGTCCCTGAACAGATCTGTGCTGATAGGCCGTCTGACTGTCCCTGAACAGATCTGTGCTGATAGGCTGTCTGACTGTCCCTGAACAGATCTGTGCTGATAGGACGTCTGACTGTCCCTGAACAGATCTGTGCTGATAGGCTGTCTGACTGTCCCTGAACAGATCTGTGCTGATAGGCTGTCTGACTGTCCCTGAACAGATTTGTGCTGATAGGCTGTCTGACTGTCCCTGAACAGATCTGACTGTCCCTGAACAGATCTGTGCTGATAGGACATCTGACTGTCCCTGAACAGATCTGTGCTGATAGGATGTCTGACTGTCCCTGAACAGATCTGACTTACCCTGAACAGATCTGTGCTGATAGGCTGTCTGACTGTCCCTGAACAGATCTGACTGTCCCTGAACAGATCTGTGCTGATAGGACGTCTGACTGTCCCTGAACAGATCTGTGCTGATAGGACGTCTGACTGTCCCTGAACAGATCTGTGCTGATAGGCTGTCTGACTGTCCCTGAACAGATCTGTGCTGATAGGCTGTCTGACTGTCCCTGAACAGATCTGACTGTCCCTTAACAGATCTGTGCTGATAGGCTGTCTGACTGTCCCTGAACAGATCTGTGCTGATAGGCTGTCTGACTGTCCCTGAACAGATCTGTGCTGATAGGCTGTCTGACTGTCCCTGAACAGATCTGACTGTCCCTGAACAGATCTGTGCTGATAGGACGTCTGACTGTCCCTGAACAGATCTGTGCTGATAGGCTGTCTGACTGTCCCTGAACAGATCTGTGCTGATAGGCTGTCTGACTGTCCCTGAACAGATCTGACTGTCCCTGAACAGATCTGTGCTGATAGGACGTCTGACTGTCCCTGAACAGATCTGTGCTGATAGGCTGTCTGACTGTCCCTGAACAGATCTGTGCTGATAGGCTGTCTGACTGTCCCTGAACAGATCTGACTGTCCCTGAACAGATCTGTGCTGATAGGCTGTCTGACTGTCCCTGAACAGATCTGTGCTGATAGGCTGTCTGACTGTCCCTGAACAGATCTGTGCTGATAGGCTGTCTGACTGTCCCTGAACAGATCTGTGCTGATAGGCTGTCTGACTGTCCCTGAACAGATCTGTGCTGATAGGCTGTCTGACTGTCCCTGAACAGATCTGTGCTGATAGGACGTCTGACTGTCCCTGAACAGATCTGTGCTGATAGGACGTCTGACTGTCCCTGAACAGATCTGTGCTGATAGGACGTCTGACTGTCCCTGAACAGATCTGTGCTGATAGGACGTCTGACTGTCCCTGAACAGATCTGTGCTGATAGGACGTCTGACTGTCCCTGAACAGATCTGTGCTGATAGGCTGTCTGAATGTCCCTGAACAGATCTGTGCTGATAGGACGTCTGACTGTCCCTGAACAGATCTGTGCTGATAGGCTGTCTGACTGTCCCTGAACAGATCTGTGCTGATAGGCCGTCTGACTGTCCCTGAACAGATCTGTGCTGATAGGCTGTCTGACTGTCCCTGAACAGATCTGTGCTGATAGGACGTCTGACTGTCCCTGAACAGATCTGTGCTGATAGGCTGTCTGACTGTCCCTGAACAGATCTGTGCTGATAGGCTGTCTGACTGTCCCTGAACAGATCTGTGCTGATAGGCTGTCTGACTGTCCCTGAACAGATCTGACTGTCCCTGAACAGATCTGTGCTGATAGGACATCTGACTGTCCCTGAACAGATCTGTGCTGATAGGACGTCTGACTGTCCCTGAACAGATCTGTGCTGATAGGCTGTCTGACTGTCCCTGAACAGATCTGACTGTCCCTGAACAGATCTGTGCTGATAGGCTGTCTGACTGTCCCTGAACAGATCTGACTGTCCCTGAACAGATCTGTGCTGATAGGACGTCTGACTGTCCCTGAACAGATCTGTGCTGATAGGCTGTCTGACTGTCCCTGAACAGATCTGTGCTGATAGGCTGTCTGACTGTCCCTGAACAGATCTGACTGTCCCTGAACAGATCTGTGCTGATAGGCCGTCTGACTGTCCCTGAACAGATCTGTGCTGATAGGACGTCTGACTGTCCCTGAACAGATCTGTGCTGATAGGACGTCTGACTGTCCCTGAACAGATCTGTGCTGATAGGACGTCTGACTGTCCCTGAACAGATCTGTGCTGATAGGACGTCTGACTGTCCCTGAACAGATCTGTGCTGATAGGCCGTCTGACTGTCCCTGAACAGATCTGTGCTGATAGGCTGTCTGACTGTCCCTGAACAGATCTGACTGTCCCTGAACAGATCTGTGCTGATAGGACGTCTGACTGTCCCTGAACAGATCTGTGCTGATAGGACGTCTGACTGTCCCTGAACAGATCTGACTGTCCCTGAACAGATCTGTGCTTATAGGTCGTCTGACTGTCCCTGAACAGATCTGTGCTGATAGGCCGTCTGACTGTCCCTGAACAGATCTGTGCTGATAGGCCGTCTGACTGTCCCTGAAAAGATCTGTGCTGATAGGCCGTCTGACTGTCCCTGAACAGATCTGTGCTGATAGGCCTTCTGACTGTCCCTGAACAGATCTGTGCTGATAGGCCGTCTGACTGTCCCTGAACAGATCTGTGCTGATAGGCCGTCTGACTGTCCCTGAACAGATCTGTGCTGATAGGCTGTCTGACTGTCCCTGAACAGATCTGTGCTGATAGGCTGTCTGACTGTCCCTGAACAGATCTGACTGTCCCTTAACAGATCTGTGCTGATAGGCTGTCTGACTGTCCCTGAACAGATCTGTGCTGATAGGCTGTCTGACTGTCCCTGAACAGATCTGACTGTCCCTGAACAGATCTGTGCTGATAGGACATCTGACTGTCCCTGAACAGATCTGTGCTGATAGGACGTCTGACTGTCCCTGAACAGATCTGTGCTGATAGGCTGTCTGACTGTCCCTGAACAGATCTGACTGTCCCTGAACAGATCTGTGCTGATAGGCTGTCTGACTGTCCCTGAACAGATCTGACTGTCCCTGAACAGATCTGTGCTGATAGGACGTCTGACTGTCCCTGAACAGATCTGTGCTGATAGGCTGTCTGACTGTCCCTGAAAAGATCTGTGCTGATAGGCCGTCTGACTGTCCCTGAACAGATCTGTGCTGATAGGCCTTCTGACTGTCCCTGAACAGATCTGTGCTGATAGGCCGTCTGACTGTCCCTGAACAGATCTGTGCTGATAGGCCGTCTGACTGTCCCTGAACAGATCTGTGCTGATAGGCTGTCTGACTGTCCCTGAACAGATCTGTGCTGATAGGCTGTCTGACTGTCCCTGAACAGATCTGACTGTCCCTGAACAGATCTGTGCTGATAGGCTGTCTGACTGTCCCTGAACAGATCTGTGCTGATAGGCTGTCTGACTGTCCCTGAACAGATCTGACTGTCCCTGAACAGATCTGTGCTGATAGGACATCTGACTGTCCCTGAACAGATCTGTGCTGATAGGACGTCTGACTGTCCCTGAACAGATCTGTGCTGATAGGCTGTCTGACTGTCCCTGAACAGATCTGACTGTCCCTGAACAGATCTGTGCTGATAGGCTGTCTGACTGTCCCTGAACAGATCTGACTGTCCCTGAACAGATCTGTGCTGATAGGACGTCTGACTGTCCCTGAACAGATCTGTGCTGATAGGCTGTCTGACTGTCCCTGAACAGATCTGTGCTGATAGGCTGTCTGACTGTCCCTGAACAGATCTGACTGTCCCTGAACAGATCTGTGCTGATAGGCCGTCTGACTGTCCCTGAACAGATCTGTGCTGATAGGACGTCTGACTGTCCCTGAACAGATCTGTGCTGATAGGACGTCTGACTGTCCCTGAACAGATCTGTGCTGATAGGCCGTCTGACTGTCCCTGAACAGATCTGTGCTGATAGGCTGTCTGACTGTCCCTGAACAGATCTGACTGTCCCTGAACAGATCTGTGCTGATAGGACGTCTGACTGTCCCTGAACAGATCTGTGCTGATAGGACGTCTGACTGTCCCTGAACAGATCTGACTGTCCCTGAACAGATCTGTGCTTATAGGTCGTCTGACTGTCCCTGAACAGATCTGTGCTGATAGGCCGTCTGACTGTCCCTGAACAGATCTGTGCTGATAGGCCGTCTGACTGTCCCTGAAAAGATCTGTGCTGATAGGCCGTCTGACTGTCCCTGAACAGATCTGTGCTGATAGGCCTTCTGACTGTCCCTGAACAGATCTGTGCTGATAGGCCGTCTGACTGTCCCTGAACAGATCTGTGCTGATAGGCCGTCTGACTGTCCCTGAACAGATCTGTGCTGATAGGCCGTCTGACTGTCCCTGAACAGATCTGTGCTGATAGGCTGTCTGACTGTCCCTGAACAGATCTGTGCTGATAGGTTGTCTGACTGTCCCTGAACAGATCTGTGCTGATAGGTCGTCTGACTGTCCCTGAACAGATCTGTGCTGATAGGTCGTCTGACTGTCCCTGAACAGATCTGTGCTGATAGGACGTCTTCCCTTTGATCCCAGCTGGAAGGATCCTGAGAGGCTGTGTTCACTGGGAGCTCAGCCAGCTGTTCATGGTGCTGCTGTCCCCTGTGTTGATAAACTCTACATTCTAGGAATGTTATTGTAGCTCTCACACTGTCTCCTGCTTGCCGTGTTCAATTAATAAACCTCCTCCACATAGACCAGAGGGGAAGGAAATAACACCTGCTGTTAACACAGACCCTCCCTCCTCTAGACTGTAACATGCTGCTGTTAACACAGACCCTCCTCTAGACTGTAACATGCTGCTGTTAACACAGACCCTCCTCTAGACTGTAACATGCTGCTGTTAACACAGACCCTCCCTCCTCTAGACTGTAACATGCTGCTGTTAACACAGACCCTCCTCTAGACTGTAACATGCTGCTGTTAACACAGACCCTCCTCTAGACTGTAACATGCTGCTGTTAACACAGACCCTCCCTCCTCTAGACTGTAACATGCTGCTGTTAACACAGACCCTCCTCTAGACTGTAACATGCTGCTGTTAACACAGACCCTCATCTAGACTGTAACATGCTGCTGTTAACACAGACCCTCCTCTAGACTGTAACATGCTGCTGTTAACACAGACCCTCCTCTAGACTGTAACATGCTGCTGTTAACACAGACCCTCCCTCCTCTAGACTGTAACATGCTGCTGTTAACACAGACCCTCCCTCCTCTAGACTGTAACATACTGCTGTTAACACAGACCCTCCTCTAGACTGTAACATGCTGCTGTTAACACAGACCCTCCTCTAGACTGTAACATGCTGCTGTTAACACAGACCCTCCTCTAGACTGTAACATGCTGCTGTTAACACAGACCCTCCTCTAGACTGTAACATGCTGCTGTTAACACAGACCCTCCCTCCTCTAGACTGTAACATGCTGCTGTTAACACAGACCCTCCCTCCTCTAGACTGTAACATGCTGCTGTTAACACAGACCCTCCTCTAGACTGTAACATGCTTCTGTTAACACAGACCCTCCCTCCTCTAGACTGTAACATGCTGCTGTTAGCACAGACCCTCCCTCCTCTAGACTGTAACATGCTGCTGTTAACACAGACCCTCCTCTAGACTGTAACATGCTGCTGTTAACACAGACCCTCCCTCCTCTAGACTGTAACATGCTGCTGTTAACACAGACCCTCCTCTAGACTGTAACATGCTGCTGTTAACACAGACCCTCCTCTAGACTGTAACATGCTGCTGTTAACACAGACCCTCCTCTAGACTGTAACATACTGCTGTTAACACAGACCCTCCCTCCTCTAGACTGTAACATGCTGCTGTTAACACAGACCCTCCCTCCTCTAGACTGTAACATGCTGCTGTTAACACAGACCCTCCTCTAGACTGTAACATGCTGCTGTTAACACAGACCCTCCCTCCTCTAGACTGTAACATGCTTCTGTTAACACAGACCCTCCCTCCTCTAGACTGTAACATGCTGCTGTTAACACAGACCCTCCTCTAGACTGTAACATGCTGCTATTAACACAGACCCTCCTCTAGACTGTAACATGCTGCTGTTAACACAGACCCTCCCTCCTCTAGACTGTAACATGCTTCTGTTAACACAGACCCTCCCTCCTCTAGACTGTAACATGCTGCTGTTAACACAGACCCTCCCTCCTCTAGACTGTAACATGCTGCTGTTAACACAGACCCTCCCTCCTCTAGACTGTAACATGCTGCTGTTAACACAGACCCTCCCTCCTCTAGACTGTAACATGCTGCTGTTAACACAGACCCTCCTCTAGACTGTAACATGCTGCTGTTAACACAGACCCTCCTCTAGACTGTAACATGCTGCTGTTAACACAGACCCTCCCTCCTCTAGACTGTAACATGCTGCTGTTAACACAGACCCTCCTCTAGACTGTAACATGCTGCTGTTAACACAGACCCTCCTCTAGACTGTAACATGCTGCTGTTAACACAGACCCTCCCTCCTCTAGACTGTAACATGCTGCTGTTAACACAGACCCTCCCTCCTCTAGACTGTAACATGCTGCTGTTAACACAGACCCTCCCTCCTCTAGACTGTAACATACTGCTGTTAACACAGACCCTCCTCTAGACTGTAACATGCTGCTGTTAACACAGACCCTCCTCTAGACTGTAACATGCTGCTGTTAACACAGACCCTCCCTCCTCTAGACTGTAACATGCTGCTGTTAACACAGACCCTCCTCTAGACTGTAACATGCTGCTGTTAACACAGACCCTCCCTCCTCTAGACTGTAACATGCTGCTGTTAACACAGACCCCCTCCTCTAGACTGTAACATGCTGCTGTTAACACAGACCCTCCCTCCTCTAGACTGTAACATGCTGCTGTTAACACAGACCCTCCTCTAGACTGTAACATGCTGCTGTTAACACAGACCCTCCTCTAGACTGTAACATGCTGCTGTTAACACAGACCCTCCCTCCTCTAGACTGTAACATACTGCTGTTAACACAGACCCTCCCTCCTCTAGACTGTAACACCTGCTGTTAACACAGACCCTCCCTCCTCTAGACTGTAACATGCTGCTGTTAACACAGACCCTCCCTCCTCTAGACTGTAACATGCTGCTGTTAACACAGACCCTCCTCTAGACTGTAACATGCTGCTGTTAACACAGACCCTCCCTCCTCTAGACTGTAACATGCTGCTGTTAACACAGACCCTCCTCTAGACTGTAACATGCTGCTGTTAACACAGACCCTCCTCTAGACTGTAACATGCTGCTGTTAACACAGACCCTCCCTCCTCTAGACTGTAACATGCTGCTGTTAACACAGACCCTCCCTCCTCTAGACTGTAACATGCTGCTGTTAACACAGACCCTCCTCTAGACTGTAACATGCTGCTGTTAACACAGACCCTCCCTCCTCTAGACTGTAACATGCTGCTCTAGACTGTAACATGCACAGAACACAGACCCTCCTCTAGACTGTAACATGCTGCTGTTAACACAGACCCTCCCTCCTCTAGACTGTAACATGCTGCTGTTAACACAGACCCTCCCTCCTCTAGACTGTAACATGCTGCTGTTAACACAGACCCTCCTCCTCTAGACTGTAACATGCTGCTGTTAACACAGACCCTCCCTCCTCTAGACTGTAACATGCTGCTGTTAACACAGACCCTCCTCTAGACTGTAACATGCTGCTGTTAACACAGACCCTCCTCTAGACTGTAACATGCTGCTGTTAACACAGACCCTCCCTCCTCTAGACTGTAACATGCTGCTGTTAACACAGACCCTCCTCTAGACTGTAACATGCTGCTGTTAACACAGACCCTCCCTCCTCTAGACTGTAACATACTGCTGTTAACACAGACCCTCCTCTAGAGTATATTAGTTGTGTTGTTACAGTACAGTACAGTATATTAGTTGTGTTGATACAGTATATTAGTTGTGTTGATACAGTACAGTACAGTACATTAGTTGTGTTGATACAGTACAGTATATTAGTTGTGTTGATACAGTACAGTACAGTATATTAGTTGTGTTGATACAGTACAGTATATTAGTTGTGTTGATACAGTACAGTATATTAGTTGTGTTGATACAGTACAGTATATTAGTTGTGTTGATACAGTACAGTATATTAGTTGTGTTGTTACAGTACAGTACAGTATATTAGTTGTGTTGATACAGTACAGTACAGTATATTAGTTGTGTTGATACAGTACAGTATATTAGTTGTGTTGATACAGTACAGTATATTAGTTGTGTTGTTACAGTACAGTATATTAGTTGTGTTGATACAGTACAGTATATTAGTTGTGTTGTTACAGTACAGTATATTAGTTGTGTTGATACAGTACAGTATATTAGTTGTGTTGATACAGTACAGTACAGTATATTAGTTGTGTTGATACAGTACAGTATATTAGTTGTGTTGATACAGTACAGTATATTAGTTGTGTTGATACAGTACAGTATATTAGTTGTGTTGATACAGTACAGTATATTAGTTGTGTTGATACAGTACAGTACAGTATATTAGTTGTGTTGATACAGTACAGTATATTAGTTGTGTTGATACAGTACAGTATATTAGTTGTGTTGATACAGTACAGTACAGTATATTAGTTGTGTTGATACAGTACAGTATATTAGTTGTGTTGATACAGTACAGTATATTAGTTGTGTTGATACAGTACAGTACAGTATATTAGTTGTGTTGATACAGTACAGTATATTAGTTGTGTTGATACAGTACAGTATATTAGTTATGTTGATACAGTACAGTACAGTATATTAGTTGTGTTGATACAGTACAGTATATTAGTTGTGTTGATACAGTACAGTATATTAGTTATGTTGATACAGTACAGTACAGTATATTAGTTGTGTTGATACAGTACAGTATATTAGTTGTGTTGATACAGTACAGTATATTAGTTGTGTTGATACGGTACAGTATATTAGTTGTGTTGATACAGTACAGTATATTAGTTGTGTTGATACAGTACAGTATATTAGTTGTGTTGATACAGTACAGTATATTAGTTGTGTTGATACAGTACATTAGTTGTGTTGATACAGTACAGTATATTAGTTGTGTTGATACGGTACAGTACAGTATATTAGTTGTGTTGATACAGTACAGTATATTAGTTGTGTTGATACAGTACAGTATATTAGTTGTGTTGATACAGTACAGTATATTAGTTGTGTTGATACAGTACAGTATATTAGTTGTGTTGATACAGTACAGTATATTAGTTGTGTTGATACGGTACAGTACAGTATATTAGTTATGTTGATACAGTACAGTATATTAGTTGTGTTGATACAGTACAGTATATTAGTTGTGTTGATACACAGTACAGTATATTAGTTGTGTTGATACAGTACAGTATATTAGTTGTGTTGATACAGTACAGTATATTAGTTGTGTTGATACACAGTACAGTATATTAGTTGTGTTGATACAGTACAGTATATTAGTTGTGTTGATACAGTACAGTATATTAGTTGTGTTGATACAGTACAGTATATTAGTTGTGTTGATACAGTACAGTATATTAGTTGTGTTGATACAGTACAGTATATTAGTTGTGTTGATACGGTACAGTACAGTATATTAGTTATGTTGATACAGTACAGTATATTAGTTGTGTTGATACAGTACAGTACATTAGTTGTGTTGATACGGTACAGTACAGTATATTAGTTGTGTTGATACAGTACAGTATATTAGTTGTGTTGATACAGTACAGTATATTAGTTGTGTTGATACAGTACAGTATATTAGTTGTGTTGATACAGTACAGTATATTAGTTGTGTTGATACGGTACAGTACAGTATATTAGTTGTGTTGATACAGTACAGTATATTAGTTGTGTTGATACAGTACAGTATATTAGTTGTGTTGATACAGTACAGTATATTAGTTGTGTTGATACAGTACAGTACAGTATATTAGTTGTGTTGATACAGTACAGTATATATTAGTTGTGTTGATACAGTACAGTATATTAGTTGTGTTGATACAGTACAGTATATTAGTTATGTTGATACAGTACAGTACAGTATATTAGTTGTGTTGATACAGTACAGTATATTAGTTGTGTTGGTACAGTACAGTATATTAGTTGTGTTGATACAGTACAGTACAGTATATTAGTTGTGTTGATACAGTACAGTACAGTATATTAGTTGTGTTGATACGGTACAGTACAGTATATTAGTTGTGTTGATACGGTACAGTACAGTATATTAGTTGTGTTGATACAGTACAGTATATTAGTTGTGTTGATACAGTACAGTATATTAGTTGTGTTGATACAGTACAGTACAGTATATTAGTTGTGTTGATACAGTACAGTACAGTATATTAGTTGTGTTGATACAGTACAGTATATTAGTTGTGTTGATACAGTACAGTACAGTATATTAGTTGTGTTGATACAGTACAGTACAGTATATTAGTTCTGTTGATACAGTACAGTACAGTATATTAGTTGTGTTGATACAGTACAGTACAGTATATTAGTTGTGTTGATACAGTACAGTACAGTATATTAGTTGTGTTGATACAGTACAGTACAGTATATTAGTTGTGTTGATACAGTACAGTACAGTATATTAGTTGTGTTGATACAGTACTGTACAGTATATTAGTTGTGTTGATACAGTACAGTACAGTATATTAGTTGTGTTGATACAGTACAGTACAGTATATTAGTTGTGTTGATACAGTACAGTACAATATATTAGTTGTGTTGATACAGTACAGTACAGTATATTAGTTGTGTTGATACAGTACAGTACAGTATATTAGTTGTGTTGATACAGTACAGTACAATATATTAGTTGTGTTGATACAGTACAGTACAGTATATTAGTTGTGTTGATACAGTACAGTACAATATATTAGTTGTGTTGATACAGTACAGTATATTAGTTGTGTTGATACAGTACAGTATATTAGTTGTGTTGATACAGTACAGTATATTAGTTGTGTTGATACAGTACAGTACAGTATATTAGTTGTGTTGATACAGTACAGTACAGTATATTAGTTGTGTTGATACAGTACAGTACAGTATATTAGTTGTGTTGATACAGTACAGTATATTAGTTGTGTTGATACAGTACAGTACAGTATATTAGTTGTGTTGATACAGTACAGTATATTAGTTGTGTTGATACAGTACAGTACAGTATATTAGTTGTGTTGATACAGTACAGTACAGTATATTAGTTGTGTTGATACAGTACAGTATATTAGTTTTGTTGATACAGTACAGTATATTAGTTGTGTTGATACAGTACAGTATATTAGTTCTGTTGATACAGTAGGACAGTATATTAGTTGTGTTGATACAGTACAGTACTATATTAGTCTGTGTTGATACAGTAGGTACTAATTAGTTGTTTGATACAGTACAGTATATTAGTTGTGTTGATACTGTACAGTACTATATTAGTTGTTTGATACAGTACAGTACAGTATATTAGTTGTGTTGATACAGTACAGTATATTAGTTGTGTTGATACAGTACAGTATATTAGTTGTGTTGATACAGTACAGTATATTAGTTGTGTTGATACAGTACAGTATATTAGTTGTGTTGATACAGTACAGTATATTAGTTGTGTTGATACAGTACAGTATATTAGTTGTGTTGATACAGTACAGTATATTAGTTGTGTTGAATATCAATAGGGACCCTGAACATACATTATGAGTCTGCGTTCATGTCATCTTCATGAATGAAGATACCAGTGGTGGTAGAAGTGTCTTTACTCGATTTAGGAAATTATCTGCAATCTGAGTCTCTACAATCACACATCCAGCATTGTACACCTTAATCAATCTTACTCTGTCTGTCTCTCTGTCTCTGTCTGTCTCTCAGTGTTCTCTCTTGACTCTGGACCTCTCTCTCTCTAATCAGTGTTCTCCTCTCTGACTCTGGACTCTGTAGGACTAATCAGTGTTCTCCTCTCTGGCTCTCTCTCTCTCTCTCTCTCTCTCTCTCTCTCTCTCTCTCTCTCTGTCTCTAATCAGTGTTCTCTCTCTTGACTCTGGAACTGCTCCAGCTAACTAATCAGTTTTCCTCAGGCTGGTTCTGATTCAGTGTTCTTGGTGTATTCTGGAATGTTCCTGTAGGACTAATCAGTGTTCTCCTTATTTGACTGTGCTGTTCTCTGTAGGACTAATCAGTGTTCTCCTCTTGACTCTGTTCTCTGTAGGACTAATCAGTGTTCTCCTCTTGACTCTGTTGTCTGTAGGACTAATCAGTGTTCTCCTCTTGGCTCTGGACCTGTAGGACTAATCAGTGTTCTCCTCTTGACTCTGGAACTGTAGGACTAATCAGTGTTCTCCTCTTGACTCTGGACCCGTAGGACTAATCAGTGTTCTCCTCTTGACTCTGTTCTCTGTAGGACTAATCAGTGTTCTCCTCTTGACTCTGTTCTCTGTAGGACTAATCAGTGTTCTCCTCTTGACTCTGGACCTGTAGGACTAATCAGTGTTCTCCTCTTGACTCTGTTCTCTGTAGGACTAATCAGTGTTCTCCTCTTGACTCTGTTCTCTGTAGGACTAATCAGTGTTCTCCTCTTGACTCTGGACCCGTAGGACTAATCAGTGTTCTCCTCTTGACTCTGGAACTGTAGGACTAATCAGTGTTCTCCTCTTGACTCTGGAACTGTAGGACTAATCAGTGTTCTCCTCTTGACTCTGTTCTCTGTAGGACTAATCAGTGTTCTCCTCTTGACTCTGTTCTCTGTAGGACTAATCAGTGTTCTCCTCTTGACTCTGGAACTGTAGGACTAATCAGTGTTCTCCTCTTGACTCTGTTCTCTGTAGGACTAATCAGTGTTCTCCTCTTGACTCTGTTCTCTGTAGGACTAATCAGTGTTCTCCTCTTGACTCTGGAACTGTAGGACTAATCAGTGTTCTCCTCTTGACTCTGTTCTCTGTAGGACTAATCAGTGTTCTCCTCTTGACTCTGGACCTGTAGGACTAATCAGTGTTCTCCTCTTGACTCTGTTCTCTGTAGGACTAATCAGTGTTCTCCTCTTGACTCTGGAACTGTAGGACTAATCAGTGTTCTCCTCTTGACTCTGGAACTGTAGGACTAATCAGTGTTCTCCTCTTGACTCTGTTCTCTGTAGGACTAATCAGTGTTCTCCTCTTGACTCTGGACCTGTAGGACTAATCAGTGTTCTCCTCTTGACTCTGTTCTCTGTAGGACTAATCAGTGTTCTCCTCTTGACTCTGTTCTCTGTAGGACTAATCAGTGTTCTCCTCTTGACTCTGTTCTCTGTAGGACTAATCAGTGTTCTCCTCTTGACTCTGTTCTCTGTAGGACTAATCAGTGTTCTCCTCTTGACTCTGTTCTCTGTAGGACTAATCAGTGTTCTCCTCTTGACTCTGGACTGTAGGACTAATCAGTGTTCTCCTCTTGCCTCTGTTCTCTGTAGGACTAATCAGTGTTCTCCTCTTGACTCTGTTCTCTGTAGGACTAATCAGTGTTCTCCTCTTGACTCTGGAACTGTAGGACTAATCAGTGTTCTCCTCTTGACTCTGTTCTCTGTAGGACTAATCAGTGTTCTCCTCTTGACTCTGGACCTGTAGGACTAATCAGTGTTCTCCTCTTGACTCTGGACCTGTAGGACTAATCAGTGTTCTCCTCTTGACTCTGTTCTCTGTAGGACTAATCAGTGTTCTCCTCTTGACTCTGTTCTCTGTAGGACTAATCAGTGTTCTCCTCTTGACTCTGTTCTCTGTAGGACTAATCAGTGTTCTCCTCTTGATACTGGAACTGTAGGACTAATCAGTGTTCTCCTCTTGACTCTGTTCTCTGTAGGACTAATCAGTGTTCTCCTCTTGATACTGGAACTGTAGGACTAATCAGTGTTCTCCTCTTGACTCTGGAACTGTAGGACTAATCAGTGTTCTCCTCTTGACTCTGGACCCGTAGGACTAATCAGTGTTTGATGGGGCTATGGGCCGACCAGGGCTTCTGTATCGGGTATCAAACCAACACAGGGTTTGATGGGGCTATGGGCCGACCAGGGGTTCTAGTTGGTAACATATTTGGCCTTTTGTTGTCCATGTATTTTTGGCTCATTGTTGAATACTAAAACAGAAACAGTATTATAATCTTACTCTAAACTCATTCTCTGTTTTACCGACAAGATAAAGTCTCATTTTGTTCTTAAATAACTGAGACATAATGGCTATGATGCTGATTGGCCTGTAGCTGGCACAGAGGTCTGGCTGGGGCACAATACAAGGAAGTGGCTGTGCAGACTGAGACAGAGACAGGGATAGGGAGGAGTAGTAGTGTAGTAGTGCAGAGAGGGAGAGAGAGAGAGAGAGAGAGGGAGAGAGAGAGGGAGAGGGAGAGGGAGAGGGAGGGATGGAGGGATGGAGGGAGGGAGGGGGAGCGATTTGCACATAATTATGACATTTGAAATATCTATTATTTTGTAACTTTTGTGAGTGTAATGTTTCCTGTACATTTTTATTGTTTATTTCACTTGCTTTGGCAATGTTATCATATGTTACTGTCTCAGTGGTTGGCCACAAAGCTTGACTGGGAAGCCAACCTACACTCAGTATACAGTAGTCTGGTCTACCCATCACAGAATGTAATGTTGACTTGAACATAATTCTGTGTTCTACAGGGCATTCTAGTCATTCTAATTCTATGTTCTACAGGGCATTCTAGTCATTCTAAGTCTATGTTCTACAGGGCATTCTAGTCATTCTAATTCTATGGCATTCTAGTCATTATTAATCTATAGTCTACTACAGGCCTAGATTATTGCTTCCTGCTGTGTCAGCCAGCAGCCCATACACGCAGAAAGTACCCGTGTACCCCTTAGCTCTGATTGGACAGTTTGGTCAGGCTGCCTTGGAATGCTGAGGCAGATTGTGGTGTGTGAGCTCCTTACAGAACGGAATGGAGAGAGAGAGAGAGTTTTCATTCATCCTGTTCCCCGAGCTTTGTTAAGAACACACAGCTTGTGTTCCAAATGGAACCCTGTTCCCTATATAGTGCACAACTTTAGACCAGGACCCAGAGATTCCCTATATAGTGCACTACTTTAGACCAGGAACCAGAGATTCCCTATATACGGCCCTACTTTAGACCAGCACCTGTCCATGGGCAGTACGGCTCACACAAGGCTACTTAGAAAGGGACTAGGGTGCCGTTTGGGATGCAGACATAGCGAGGCATCATGGACCAGCACACATTGTGCCCTCAATACTTCTGGAACAGATGACTCTGTTTATCATAGCATTCATATGCCTAAATGAACTGTTGTCATGTTGTGCTTTATTATGTCATTCTGAACATAATGAACAAGCCTTTTCTTCAGTAAATGTGCTCTCAGTGTAAGAGCGCCTCTCATCCGACATGCATCTGTGGAAAAAAAGGTCCATTTTATTCATCATTAAACGTCAGGGAGTTCCAACCCGAACGTCCTCAGAGATCAGTCCTACTTCATGGTCATCATGTTTCATAGCACCCTAGTGGTGGGTGCTGTTCTAAGCCGATGGGCCATTCAGTGTTCTGGCTCACTGCTCTCGTCTGACTGATGCACTACCCTTCAGTCATGTGAGTCTATCTCAATACTCTAGAAGTGGCTTCCTCTTCTCGTCTCCTTTCCCCCATGTACTCTGATGAGCTGAACGAGGACAGGAGACTTCTAGTAGGCTGTGTAATGGGCAGCCATCCTTCATATTGCTTTGACACATCCTGTGTTTTCAGATCAGTAGAACCCTCAGTGGAAAAGGTTCTACCTGGAACCTAAAGGGTTATAACAGGAACCAAAAGGGTTCTAACTGGAACCAAAAGGGTTATAACTGGAACCAAAAGGGTTCTACCTGGAACCAAAAGGGTTCTAACTGGAACCAAAAGGGTTCTACCTGGAACCTAAAGGGTTATAACTGGAACCTAAAGGGTTATAACTGGAACCAAATGGGTTCTACCTGGAACCAAAAGGGTTCTAACTAGAACCAAAAGGGTTCTACCTGGAACCTAAAGGGTTATAACTGGAACCTAAAGGGTTATAACTGGAACCTAAAGGGTTATAACTGGAACCAAAAGGGTTATAACTGGAACCAACATGGTTCTAACTGGAACCAAAAGGGTTATAACTGGAACCAAAAAGGGTTCTAACTGGAACCAAAAGGGTTCTAACTGGAACCAAAAGGGTTATAACTGGAACCTAAAGGGTTCTAACTGGAACCTAAAGGGTTATAACTGGAACCTAAAGGGTTCTAACTGGAACCAAAAAATGGTTCTTCAAAGTGTAGATGGAGAGGAGATGAATGATGGAAGCCACAATAGAGTATTGAGATGAAGTCCTGGCCCAGGATCTCATCCAACCTTCACACAGCAAAACAGCAGAGCAGGGTTCTAATCAGCAGGGTGTCTAATCAGCAGTGGTCTAATCAGCAGAGGTCTAATCAGCAGAGGTCTAATCAGCAGGGGTCTAATAAGCAGTGTGTCTAATCAGCAGGGGTCTAATCAGCAGGGTTCTAATCAGCAGTGTGTCTAATCAGCAGGGTTCTAATCAGCAGGGTTCTAATCAGCAGTGGTCTAATCAGCAGAGGTCTAATCAGCAGAGGTCTAATCAGCAGGGGTCTAATCAGCAGGGTTCTAATCAGCAGGGTTCTAATCAGCAGGGGTCTAATCAGCAGGGTTAATCAAGAGGTCTAATCAGCAGTGGTCTAATCAGCAGGGTTCTAATCAGCAGGGTTCTAATCAGTAGGGTTCTAATCAGCAGGGTTCTAATCAGCAGTGATCATTGCGATTGACATTGACATCATTGACATCAGTAGACTGTATTCACTGCTCTGTTCGTCCGTCCTGTTTGTTTCTCTGCTGCAATTGGTCTTGAAGCATCTGCTGTTGGCAGCTTGGAAAATTAGTTCATTAATTATTTATTATTATTTAGTTTATTTATTGACTTGAAGCATGAGGCAGATCCATGGCCTGAGGGGATGTTCATGGGGGCACAGTCCCCCCCCCACACACACACCATCCAAACACTTGCCTTCTGAGATTAGAGACCTAGATTGTGTTCAGTAGGACACACTATAAATACATTTGTTAACGGGAAAAAGAGTACGTGGTTCAAATCTTCAGGTAGTATCTCCCCGACAGGACACGACGCTGATCGCTGAAATATGGAAACCTCTGTCCTCTATCCTGCTCAGCCTAGTCAATAATACCCTTTCAGTTTAATACTGATACACACAAAGAAATAAGTCATTCAAAACAGCTGGCCTTGCTTCCATTAAACTGGATCCAACTGCTCAGTTTGTCATTAGAGTTGGACGGGTTCACTCTTACCACTCCAATACTCTAAGACACATGCGCCCCAGAGAGCTATAGAGCTCTTATAGACATATATAGCTCCCTGTATAGCTCTTATAGACATATATATATCTCTGTATAGCTCTTATAGACATATATATATATATATATATATATATATATATATATATATATATATATATATATATATATCTGTATAGCTCTTATAGACATATATAGCTCCCTGTATAGCTCTTACAGACATATATATATATCACCATACAGCACTTATAGACATACACACTGCTCAAAAAAATAAAGGGAACACTTAAACAACACAATGTAACTCCAAGTCAATCACACTTCTGTGAAATCAAACTGTCCACTTAGGAAGCAACACTGATTGACAATACATGTCACATGCTGTTGTGCAAATGGAATAGACAACAGGTGGAAATTATAGGCAATTAGCAAGACACCCCCAATAAAGTAGTGCTTCTGCAGGTGGGGACCACAGACCACTTCTCAGTTCCTATGCTTCCTGGCTGATGTATTGGTCACTTTTGAATGCTGGCGGTGCTTTCACTCTAGTGGTAGCATGAGACGGAGTCTACAACACACACAAGTGGCTCAGGTAGTGCAGCTCATCCAGGACGGCACACATCAATGCGAGCTGTGGCAAGAATGTTTGCTGTGTCTGTCAGCGTAGGTTCCAGAGAATGGAGGAGCTACCAGGAGACAGGCCTGTACATCAGGAGACATGGAGGAGGCCATAGGAGGGCAACAACCCAGCAGCAGGACCGCTACCTCCGCCTTTGTGCAAGGAGTAGCAGAAGGAGCACTGCCAGAGCCCTGCAAAATGACCTCCAGCAGGCCACACATGTGCATGTGTCTGCTCAAACGGTCAGAAACAGACTCCATGAGGTTGGTATGAGGGCCCGATGTCCACAGGTGGGGGTTGTGCTTACAGCCCAACACCATGCAGGACGTTTGGCATTTGCCAGAGAACACCAAGATTGGCAAATTCGCTACTGGCACCCTGTGCTCTTCACAGATGAAAGCAGG
The DNA here is from genome assembly GCF_021184085.1 of Oncorhynchus gorbuscha. Taxonomy (NCBI): domain Eukaryota; kingdom Metazoa; phylum Chordata; class Actinopteri; order Salmoniformes; family Salmonidae; genus Oncorhynchus; species Oncorhynchus gorbuscha. The sequence goes on from NW_025746178.1 coordinate 77,045, forward strand.
TTCACACTGAGCACGTGACAGACGTGACAGTCTGGAGACGCTGTGGAGAACGTTCTTCTGCCTGCAACATCCTCCAGCATGACCAGTTTGGCAGTGGGTCAGTCATGGTGTGGGGTGGTATTTCTTTGGGGGGCCGCACAGCCCTCTATGTGCTCGCCAGAGGTAGCCTGACTGCCATTAGGTACCGAGATGAGATCCTCAAACCCCTTGTGAGACCATATGCTGGTGCGGTTGGCCCTGGGTTCCTCCTAATGCAAGACAATGCTGGACCTCATGTGGCTGGAGTGTGTCAGCAGTTCCTGCAAGAGGAAGGCTTTGATGCTATGGACTGGCCCGCCCGTTCCCCAGACCTGATTCCAATTGAGCACATCTGGGACATCATGTCTCGCTCCTTCCACCAACGCCACGTTGCACCACAGACTGTCCAGGAGTTGGCGGATGCTTTAGTCCAGGTCTTGGAGGAGATCCCTCAGGAGACCATATGCCACCTCATCAGGAGCATGCCCAGGCATTGTAGGGAGGTCATACAGGCACGTGGAGGCCACACACACTACTGAGCCTCATTTGGACTTGTTTTAAGGACATTACATCAAAGTTGGATCAGCCTGTAGTGTGGTTTTCCACTTTAATTTTGAGTGTGACTCCAAATCCAGACCTCCATGGGTTGATAAATTTGATTTCCATTGATCATTGTTGTGTGATTTTGTTGTCAGCACATTCAACTATGTAAAGAAAAAAAGTATTTATTAAGAATATTTCATTCATTCAGAATGTGGATGTGTTATTTTAGTGTTCCCTTTGTTTTTTGGAGCAGTGTACATCTTACCATACAGCTCTTATAGACATGTATATCTTACCATACAGCTCTTATAGACATATATATATCTCCCTGTATAGCTCTTATAGCCATATATATCTCCCTGTATAGCTCTTATAGACATATATACAGTACATTCTGAAAGTGTTCAGACCCATGGACTTTTTCTACATTTTGTTGCATTACAGCCTTATTCTAAAATGGATAAAATAGTTTTTACCCCCTCATCAATCTACACACAATACCCCATAATCACAAAGCGAAAACAGATTTTTAGAAATGTTTGCAAATGTACAGTCGTGGCCAACAGTTTTGAAAAAGACACAAATATACATTTTCACAAAGTCTGCTGCCTCAGTTTGTATGATGGTAATTTGCATATACTCCAGAATGTTATGAAGAGTGATCAGATTAATTGCAATTAATTGCAAAGTCCCTCTTTGCCATGCAAGTTAACTGAATCCCCCAAAAACATTTCCACTACATTTCAGCCCTGCCACAAAAGGACCAGCTGACATCATGTCAGTGATTCTCTCGTTAACACAGGTGTGTGTTGATGAGGACATGGCTGGAGATCACTCTGTCATGCTGATTGAGTTCAAATAACAGACTGGAAGCTTCAAAAGGAGAGTGGTGCTTGGAATCATTGTTTTTCCTCTGTCAAACATGGTTACCTGCAAGGAAACAAGTGCCGTCTTCATGGCTTTGCACAAAAAAGGGCTTCACAGGCAAGGATATTGCTGCCAGTAAGATTGCACCTAAATCAACCATTTAACGGATCATCAAGAACTTCAAGGAGAGCAGTTTAATTGTTGTGAAGAATGCTTCAGGGTGCCCAAGAAAGTCCAGCAAGCACCAGGACCATCTCCTAAAGTTGATTCAGCTGCGGGATCGGGGCACCACCAGTACAGAGCTTGCTCAGGAATGGCAGCAGGCAGGTGTGAGTGCATCTGCACACACAATGAGGCGAAGACTTTTGGAGGATGGCTTGGTGTCAAAAAGGGCAGCAAAGAAGCCATTTCTCTCCAGGAAAAACATCAGGGACAGACTGATATTCTGCAAAAGGTACAGGGATTGGACTGCTGAGGACTGGGATGAAGTCATTTTCTCTGATGAATCCCCTTTCCGATTGTTTGGGGCATCCGGAAAAAAAGCTTGTCCGGAGAAGACAAGGTGAACGCTACCATCAGTCCTCTGTCATGCCAACAGTAAAGCATCCTGAGACCATTCATGTGTGGGGTTGCTTCTCAGCCAAGGGAGTGGGCTCACTCACAATTTTGCTTGAACACAGCCATGAATAAAGAATGGTACCAACACATCCTCCGAGAGCAACTTCTCCCAACCATCCAGGAACAGTTTGGTGACGAACAAGACCTTTTCCAGTATGATGGAGCACCTTGCCATAAGGCAAAGGTGATAACTAAGTGGCTTGGGGAACAAAACATTGATATTTTGGGTCCATGGCCAGGAAACTCCCCAGAACTTAATCTCATAGAGAACTTGAGGTCAATCCTCAAGAGGCGGGTGGACAAACAAAAACCCACAAATTCTGACAAACTCCAAGCATTGATTATGCCAGAATGGGCTGCCATCAGTCAGGATGTGGCCCAGAAGTTATTTGACAGCATGCCTGGGTGGATTGCAGAGGTCTTGAAAAACAAAGGTCAACACTGCAAATATTGAGTCTTTGCATCAACTTTATGTAATTGTCAATAAAAGCCTTTGACAATTATGAAATGCTTGTAATTATACTTCAGTATTCGATAGTAAAATCTGACAAAAATATCTGAAGACACTGAAGCAGAAAACTTTGTGGAAATTAATATTTGTGTCATTCTCAAAACTTTTGGCCACGACTGTATATATAAAAAACTGAAATATTACATTTACATAAGTACTCAGACCCTTTACTCAGTACTTTGTTGAAACACCTTTGGCAGCGATTACAGCCTCGAGTCTTCTTGAATATGACAGAACAAGCTTGGCACACCTGTATTTGAGGTCCTCAGCGCTCTGGAGATGGTTTTCATCAAGGATCTCTCTGATCATCTTTCCCTCCATCCTGACGAGTCTCCCAGTCCCTGTCGCTGAAAAACATCCCCACAGCATGATGCTGCCACCACCATGTGTCACCGTAGGGATGGTGCCAGGTTTCCTCCAGACGTGATGCTTGGCATTCTGGCCAAAGAGTTCAATCTTGGTTTCATCAGACCAGATAATCTTGTTTCTCATGGTCTGAGAGTCTTTAGGTATCTTTTGGAAAACTCAGAGCTGGCTGTCATGTGGGAGTGCCTTCCATCTGGCCACTCTACAATAAAGGCCTGATTGGTGGAGTGCTGCAGAGATGGTTGTCCTTCTGGAATGTTCTCCCATCTCCACAGAGGAAGATGGGAGAAGATGGGAGAACACAGTTTTGAGACCTTCAATGTTACAGATATTTTGTTGGTTCCCTTCCCCAGATCTTTGCCTCGACACAATCCTGTCTCGGTGCAATCCTGCCTCGACACAATCCTGTCTCGGTGCAATCCTGTCTCGACACAATCCTGTCTCGGTGCAATCCTGTCTCGGTGCAATCCTGTCTCGACACAATCCTGCCTCGACACAATCCTGTCTCGGTGCAATCCTGCCTCGACACAATCCTGTCTCGGTGCAATCCTGTCTCGGTGCAATCCTGTCTCGGTGCAATCCTGTCTCGACACATTCCTGTCTTGGTGTTCTACCGACAGTTCCTTCAACCTCATGGCTTGGTTTTTTCTCTGATATGCACTTTCAACTGTGGAACCTTATATAGACAAATCATGTCCAATCAATTGAATTTACCACAGAGCTCAATTCCAAGTCTCACAGCAAAGTGTCTGAATACTTACTTTCTTATGTACATATAGCAAAACACTGTTTTCGCTTTGCCAATATGGGGTATTATGTGTAGATTGATGAGGGAATCATAGTGGACAGAGCATAGTGGTGGCTGCATCATGTTATGGATATGCTTGTAATCGTTAAGGACTGGGGAGGTTTTTCAGGATAAAAAATACATGTAATGGAACTAAGCACACAATCCACAGCACAGGCAACATCCTAGAGGAAAACCTGGTTCAGTCTGCTTTCCACCAGACACTGGGAGATGAATTCACCTTTCAGCAGGACAATAACCGAAAACACAAGGCCAAATATACACTGGAGTTGCTTACCAAGAAGACAGTGAATGTTCTTGAGTGGCCGAGTTACAGTTTTGACTTAAATCTACTTGAAAATCTATGGCAAAACCTGGAAATGGTTGTCTAGCAATGATCAACAACCAATTTGAAGAGCTTGAAGAATTATGGGTAAATGTTGCACAATTCAGGTTGGAATCCTGAAAGACCCAGAAAGACTCACAGCTGTAATCACTGTCAAAGGTGCTTATATATGTAAATAACATATTTATGCATTTCATTTTCAATAAATTAGCTAAGATTTCTAAAAGCATGTTTTCACTTGGTCATTGTGGGGTATTGTGATGTCATTATGAGGTATTGTGATGTCATTATGGGGTATTGTGATGTCATTATGGGGTATTGTGTGTAGATGGGTGAGAGAAAACAAGACATTTAATCCATTTTGAATTGAGGTTGTAACACAACTAAATGTGGAGTAAGTCAAGGGGTGTGAACACTTTCTGAAGGCTCTGTAACTTGATTAAAATAACTACATAAAGTACTTAAGGAGATTCCCCAGAGGCTTGTTGAGTGTGTTCTTGTTAAATCATTCAAACCCTCTCCACCCTAACCCAATCCTGACTGGTATGTTTTCTCCTTCTATCTCCACCCTAACCCAATCCTGACTGGTATGTTTTCTCCTTCTATCTCCACCCTAACCCAATCCTGACTGGTATGTTTTCTCCTTCTATCCTCTCCACCCTAACCCAATCCTGACTGGTATGTTTTCTCCTTCTATCCTCTCCACCCTAACCCAATCCTGACTGGTATGTTTTCTCCTTCTATCCTCTCCACCCTAACCCAATCCTGACTGGTATGTTTTCTCCTTCTATCCTCTCTCCACCCTAACCCAATCCTGACTGGTATGTTTTCTCCTTCTATCTCCACCCTAACCCAATCCTGACTGGTATGTTTTCTCCTTCTATCTCCACCCTAACCCAATCCTGACTGGTATGTTTTCTCCTTCTATCTCCACCCTAACCCAATCCTGACTGGTATGTTTTCTCCTTCTATCCTCTCCACCCTAACCCAATCCTGATTGGTATGTTTTCTCCTTCTATCTCCACCCTAACCCAATCCTGACTGGTATGTTTTCTCCTATCCTCTCCACCCTAACCCAATCCTGACTGGTATGTTTTCTCCTTCTATCTCCACCCTAACCCAATCCTGACTGGTATGTTTTCTCCTATCCTCTCCACCCTAACCCAATCCTGACTGGTATGTTTTCTCCTTCTATCCTCTCCAACCTAACCGAATCCTGACTGGTATGTTTTCTCCTTCTATCTCCACCCTAACCCAATCCTGACTGGTATGTTTTCTCCTATCCTCTCCACCCTAACCCAATCCTGACTGGTATGTAATATATAATAATAATATATGTCATTTAGCAGACGCTTTTATCCAAAGCGACTTACAGTCATGTGTGCATAAATTCTACGTATGGGTGGTCCCGGGGATCGAACCCACTACCCTGGCGTTACAAGCGCCATGCTCTACCAACTGAGCTACACAGGACCATGTTTTCTCCTATCCTCTCCACCCTAACCCAATCCTGACTGGTATGTTTTCTCCTATCCTCTCCACCCTAACCCAATCCTGACTGGTATGTTTTCTCCTATCCTCTCCACCCTAACCCAATCCTGACTGGTATGTTTTCTCCTTCTATCTCCACCCTAACCCAATCCTGACTGGTATGTTTTCTCCTTCTATCCTCTCTCCACCCTAACCCAATCCTGACTGGTATGTTTTCTCCTTCTATCCTCTCTCCACCCTAACCCAATCCTGACTGGTATGTTTTCTCCTTCTATCCTCTCCCACCCTAACCCAATCCTGACTGGTATGTTTTCTCCTTCTATCCTCTCCACCCTAACCCAATCCTGACTGGTATGTTTTCTCCTTCTATCTCCACCCTAACCCAATCCTGACTGGTATGTTTTCTCCTTCTATCTCCACCCTAACCCAATCCTGACTGGTATGTTTTCTCCTTCTATCCTCTCCACCCTAACCCAATCCTGACTGGTATGTTTTCTCCTTCTATCTCCACCCTAACCCAATCCTGACTGGTATGTTTTCTCCTATCCTCTCCACCCTAACCCAATCCTGACTGGTATGTTTTCTCCTTCTATCCTCTCCACCCTAACCCAATCCTGACTGGTATGTTTTCTCCTATCCTCTCCACCCTAACCCAATCCTGACTGGTATGTTTTCTCTTTCTAGGGCAGAAAAAACTGAAGTGTTAAGCGACGATCTTCTGCAGGTAAATAAGTATAAGTGTGTGTGTGTGTGTGTGTGTGTGTGTGTGTGTGTGCGTGTCTGTATGTGTGTGTGTGTTTGTGCCTGTGTGTGTGTGTGATTTCTGACCTTCTTGTTAGCATGGTGTCTGATACATGTTGCTGTGCTGGTCTAGGTGGAGAAGCGGTTGGACCTGGTCAAACAGGTGACCCACAGCACTCACAAGAAGCTGACCGCCTGCCTGCAGGGCCAGCAAGGGGCTGAAGAGAGAGAGAAGAAATCTGTCAAGTCTCCCTCTGTAAGGACCTATCAGATTCCTGTTTTTTCAATGTGTCAGTGAGTCCTGTCCTATTCAAATAAACCAGGAATAAATAAAAGTCCATAATATCCCCATTCACAGTGACAGAGGAACATGTTCTGCTACCTTGTGTGGTGATATGGTATGGTGATATGATATGGTGATATGATATGGTGATATGATATGGTATGGTGATATGATATGGTATGGTGATATGATGCTATGATATGGTATGATGATATGATATGGTGATATGATATGGTATGATGATATGATATGGTATGATGATATGATATGGTATGGTGATATGATATGGTATGATGATATGATATGGTGATATGGTATGGTGTGGTGATATGGTATGGTGATATGATATGGTGATATGGTATGGTGATATGATATGGTATGGTGTGGTGATATGATATGGTGATATGATATGGTATGGTGTGGTGATATGGTATGGTGATATGATATGGTATGATGATATGATATGGTGATATGGTATGGTGTGGTGATATGGTATGGTGATATGATATGGTGATATGGTATGGTGATATGATATGGTATGGTGTGGTGATATGATATGGTGATATGATATGGTATGGTGTGGTGATATGGTATGGTGATATGGTATGGTGATATGATATGGTGATATGGTATGGTGTGGTGATATGGTATGGTGATATGATATGGTGATATGGTATGGTGTGGTGATATGGTATGGTGTGGTGATATGGTATGGTGTGGTGATATGGTATGGTATGGTGATATGGTATGGTGATATGATATGGTGATATGGTATGGTGATATGATATGGTGATATGGTATGGTGATGTGATATGGTGATATGGTATGGTGATATGGTATGGTGTGGTGATATGGTATGGTATGGTGATATGGTATGGTGATATGATATGGTGTGGTGATATGGTATGGTGTGGTGATATGGTATGGTATGGTGATATGGTATGGTGATATGGTATGGTGATATGGTATGGTATGGTGATATGGTATGGTGATATGGTATGGTGATATGATATGGTGATATGGTATGGTGATGTGATATGGTGATATGGTATGGTGATATGGTATGGTGTGGTGATATGGTATGGTATGGTGATATGGTGTGGTGATATGGTATGGTATGGTGATATGGTATGGTGATATGGTATGGTGATATGGTATGGTGATATGGTATGGTGATATGATATGGTGATATGATATGGTGATATGGTATGGTATGGTATTGGTGATATGTGGTCCTTCTGTAGCTCAGTTGGTAGAGCATGGCGCTTGTAACGCCAGGGTAGTGGGTTCGATCCCCGGGACCACCCATACGTAGAATGTATGCACACATGACTGTAAGTTGCTTTGGATAAATATATGTATGGTGATATGGTATGGTGATATGATATGGTGATATGGTGTGGTGATATGGTGTGGTGATATGGTGTGGTGATATGGTGTGGTGATATGGTGTGGTGATATGGTGTGGTGATATGGTGTGGTGATATGGTGTGGTGATATGGTGTGGTGATATGATATGGTATGGTGTGGTGATATGATATGGTATGGTGTGGTGATATGATATGGTGATATGGTATGGTGATATGGTATGGTAATATGATATTGGATGGTGATATGATATGGTGTGGTGATATGATATGGTATGGTGATATGACATGGTATGGTGATATGATATGGTCTGGTGGTATGGTGATATGGTATGGTGATATGATATGGTCTGGTGGTATGGTGATATGGTATGGTGATATGATATGGTATGGTGATATGGTATGGTATGGTGATATGATATGCTATGGTGATATGATATGATGGTGTGGTGATATGGTATGGTGATATGGTATGGTGTGGTGATATGATATGGTGATATGGTATGGTGTGGTGATATGGCGATATGATATGGTGTGGTGATATGATATGGCGATATGATATGGTGTGGTGATATGGTATGATGTGGTGATATGATATGATATGGCGATATGATATGGTGTGGTGATATGGTATGGTGTGGTGATATGGTATGGTATGGTGATATGATATGGTATGGTGATATGGTATGGTGATATGGTATGGTGATATGGTGTGGTGATATGATATGGTATGGTGATATGGTATGGTGGTATGGTATGGTGATATGATATGGTATGGTGATATGGTATGGTGATATGGTATGGTGGTATGGTATGGTGGTATGATATGGTATGGTGATATGATATGGTATGGTGATATGGTATGGTGTGGTGGTATGATATGGTATGGTGATATGATATGGAATACCGTATGTTAATTCTTGCTGTCTTGTATCAGAAAAAGCTTCCACTAACCATCCTGGCACAATGTATGGTAGAAGGAGCTGCTGTGTTGGGGGACGACTCTCTACTAGGGTGAGTCCCTGTATACGCACGCACTCACTCACTCACTCACTCACTCACTCACTCACTCACTCACTCACTCACTCACTCACTCACTCACTCACTCACTCACTCACCTTTTTTATGTTGATTCTGCCATAATTCCACTCTGTCCTCTTTGACCTTGTTCTCTATTTGATGCATTCTGATTAGCTGAAGCCGGGTCCTAGCTGACGTGATTGGCTATGGCTGCGTTCTATCTGACGCTGTGATTGCTTGTGGCCGGGTCCTAGCTGATGTTATGATTGACTGGGACCTAGCTGACATTGTGATTGGCTGTGGCAGGGATCCATCTGATGTTTTGATTGGCTCTGCTCCCCTAACAGGAAGATGCTGAACCTGTGTGGGGAGACAGAGGAGAAGCTGGCCCAGGAACTGATTCAGTTTGAGTTCCAGATAGAGAAAGATGTGGTGGAGCCTCTCTATGAGCTGGCTGAGGTGAGTCCTACTGTCACTATGACAAGGTGAGTCCTACTGTCCCTATGATGAGGTGAGTCCTACTGTCACTATGACAAGGTGAGTCCTACTGTCACTATGACAAGGTGAGTCCTACTGTCACTATGACAAGGTGAGTTCTACTGTCACTATGACAAGGTGAGTTCTACTGTCTCTATGATGAGATGAGTCCTACTGTCACTATGACAAGGTGAGTCCTACAGTCACTATGACAAGGTGAGTCCTACTGTCACTATGACAAGGTGAGTTCTACTGTCACTATGACAAGGTGAGTTCTACTGTCACTATGACAAGGTGAGTCCTACTGTCACTATGACAAGGCGGGTCCTACTATCACTATGAGCTGAGTCCTACTGTCACTATGATGAGGTGAGTCCTACTATCACTATGAGGTGAGTCCTACTATCACTATGAGGTGAGTCTTACTGTTTCTATGATGAGGTGAGTCCTACTGTCACTATGATGAGGTGAGTCCTACTGTCACTATGATGAGGTGAGTCCTACTATCACTATGAGGTGAGTCTTACTGTCTCTATGATGAGGTGAGTCCTACTGTCTCTATGAAGAGGTGAGTCCTACTGTCTCTATGATGAGGTGAGTCCTACTGTCTATGATGAGGTGAGTCCTATTGTCTCTATGATGAGGTGAGTCCTACTGTCCCTATGATGAGGTGAGTCCTACTGTCTCTATGATGAGGTGAGTCCTACTGTCTCTATGATGAGGTGAGTCCTACTGTCCCTATGATGAGGTGAGTCCTACTGTCCCAATGATGAGGTGAGTCCTACTGTCACTATGATGAGGTGAGTCCTACTGTCCCTATGATGAGGTGAGTCCTACTGTCACTATGATGAGGTGAGTCCTACTGTCACTATGATGAGGTGAGTCCTACTGTCACTATGATGAGGTGAGTCCTACTGTCACTATGATGAGGTGAGTCCTACTGTGTCTATGATGAGGTGAGTCCTACTGTCACTATGATGAGGTGAGTCCTACTGTCACTATGATGAGGTGAGTCCTACTGTCACTATGATGAGGTGAGTCCTACTGTCACTATGATGAGGTGAGTCCTACTGTCACTATGATGAGGTGAGTCCTACTGTCACTATGATGAGGTGAGTCCTACTGTCACTATGATGAGGTGAGTCCTACTGTGTCTATGATGAGGTGAGTCCTACTGTCACTATGATGAGGTGAGTCCTACTGTGTCTATGATGAGGTGAGTCCTACTGTCCCTATGATGAGGTGAGTCCTACTGTCTCTATGATGAGGTGAGTCCTACTGTCCCTATGATGAGGTGAGTCCTACTGTTTCTATGATGAGGTGAGTCCTACTGTCCCTATGATGAGGTGAGTCCTACTGTCCCTATGATGAGGTGAGTCCTACTGTGCCTATGATGAGGTGAGTCCTACTGTCACTATGATGAGGTGAGTCCTACTGTGTCTATGATGAGGTGAGTCCTACTGTCCCTATGATGAGGTGAGTCCTACTGTCCCTATGTTGAGGTCAGTCTGACTGTCACTATGATGAGGTGAAGCCTCTCTTTGAGCTGGCTGAGGTGAGTCCTACTGTCTCTACGATGAGGTGAGTCCTACTGTCTCTATGATGAGGTGAGTCCTACTGTCCCTATGATGAGGTGAGTCCTACTGTCTCTATGATGAGGTGAGTCCTACTGTCACTATAATGAGGTGAGTCCTACTGTTTCTATGATGAGGTGAGTCCTACTGTCTCTATGATGAGGTGAGTCCTACTGTCACTATGATGAGGTGAGTCCTACTGTCCCTATGATGAGGTGAGTCCTACTGTCTCTATGATGAGGTGAGTCCTACTGTCACTATGAGGTGAGTCCTACTGTCTCTATGATGAGGTGAGTCCTACTATCACTATGAGGTGAGTCCTACTGTCACTATGAGGTGAGTCTTACTGTCTCTATGATGAGGTGAGTCCTACTGTCACTATGATGAGGTGAGTCCTACTGTCCCAATGATGAGGTGAGTCCTACTGTCCCTATGATGAGGTGAGTCCTACTGTCCCAATGATGAGGTGAGTCCTACTGTCACTATGATGAGGTGAGTCCTACTGTCACTATGATGAGGTGAGTCCTACTGTCTCTATGAAGAGGTGAGTCCTACTGTCTCTATGATGAGGTGAGTCCTACTGTCTATGATGAGGTGAGTCCTACTGTCACTATGATGAGGTGAGTCCTACTGTCCCTATGATGAGGTGAGTCCTACTGTCACTATGATGAGGTGAGTCCTACTGTCACTATGATGAGGTGAGTCCTACTGTCCCTATGATGAGGTGAGTCCTACTGTCTCTATGATGAGGTGAGTCCTACTGTCACTATGACAAGGCGAGTCCTACTGTCCCTATGATGAGGTGAGTCCTACTGTCACTATGATGAGGTGAGTCCTACTGTCTCTATGATGAGGTGAGTCCTACTGTCCCTATGATGAGGTGAGTCCTACTGTCCCTATGACAAGGTGAGTCCTACTGTCTCTATGATGAGGTGAGTCCTACTGTCCCTATGACAAGGTGAGTCCTACTGTCACTATGATGAGGTGAGTCATACTGTCTCTATGATGAGGTGAGTCCTACTGTCACTATGATGAGGTGAGTCCTACTGTGTCTATGATGAGGTGAGTCCTACTGTCACTATGATGAGGTGAGTCCTACTGTGTCTATGATGAGGTGAGTCCTACTGTCTCTATGATGAGGTGAGTCCTACTGTCACTATGATGAGGTGAGTCCTACTGTGTCTATGATGAGGTGAGTCCTACTGTGTCTATGATGAGGTGAGTCCTACTGTCCCTATGATGAGGTGAGTCCTACTGTCCCTATGTTGAGGTCAGTCTGACTGTCACTATGATGAGGTGAAGCCTCTCTTTGAGCTGGCTGAGGTGAGTCCTACTGTCTCTACGATGAGGTGAGTCCTACTGTCTCTATGATGAGGTGAGTCCTGCTGTCACTATGATGAGGTGAGTCCTACTGTCTCTATGATGAGGTGAGTCCTACTGTCACTATAATGAGGTGAGTCCTACTGTCTCTATGATGAGGTGAGTCCTACTGTCCCTATGATGAGGTGAGTCCTACTGTCTCTATGATGAGGTGAGTCCTACTGTCACTATGATGAGGTGAGTCCTACTGTGTCTATGATGAGGTGAGTCCTACTGTCACTATGATGAGGTGAGTCCTACTGTCTCTATGATGAGGTGAGTCCTGCTGTCACTATGATGAGGTGAGTCCTACTGTCTCTATGATTACATTTACATTTACATTTAAGTAATTTAGCAGACGCTCTTATCCAGAGTGACTTACAAATTGGTGCATTCACCTTATGACATCCAGTGGAACAGCCACTTTACAATAGTGCATCTAAATCTTTTAAGGGGGGGGGTGAGAAGGATTACTTTATCCTATCCTAGGTATTCCTTAAAGAGGTGGGGTTTCAGGTGTCTCCGGAAGGTGGTGATTGACTCCGCTGTCCTGGCGTCTTGAGGGAGTTTGTTCCACCATTGGGGGGCCAGAGCAGCGAACAGTTTTGACTGGGCTGAGCGGGAACTGTACTTCCTCAGTGGTAGGGAGGCGAGCAGGCCAGAGGTGGATGAACGCAGTGCCCTTGTTTGGGTGTAGAGTCCTACTGTCCCTATGATGAGGTGAGTCCTACTGTCACTATGATGAGGTGAGTCCTACTGTCCCTATGATGAGGTGAGTCCTACTGTCACTATGATGAGGTGAGTCCTACTGTCACTATGAGGTGAGTCCTACTGTCACTATGAGGTGAGTCCTACTGTCCCTATGATGAGATGAGTCCTACTGTCACTATGATGAGGTGAGTCCTACTGTCACTATGATGAGGTGAGTCCTACTGTCACTATGATGAGGTGAGTCCTACTGTCACTATGATGAGGTGAGTCCTACTGTCACTATGATGAGGTGAGTCCTACTGTCACTATGATGAGGTGAGTCCTACTGTCCCTATGATGAGGTGAGTCCTACTGTCACTATGATGAGGTGAGTCCTACTGTCCCTATGATGAGGTGAGTCCTACTGTCCCTATGATGAGGTGAGTCTTACTGTCTCTATGATGAGGTGAGTCCTACTGTCCCTATGATGAGGTGAGTCCTACTGTCACTATGATGAGGTGAGTCCTACTGTCTCTATGATGAGGTGAGTCCTACTGTCACTATGATGAGGTGAGTCCTACTGTCACTATGATGAGGTGAGTCCTACTGTCCCTATGATGAGGTGAGTCCTACTGTCTCTATGATGAGGTGAGGCCTACTGTCCCTAGCCATACATTATTTGAAGTTATAATTGTTATAATTATCTGTCCAGAGGCTGCCCACAACATTCACCATTACTATCTCTGACTGAACGTAATCGTTAAGACACAGTGTCAGCCTGTTCATTATTGTCTATTAACTTCAGTATGGTGGAATATTCCTCCCCAATGTCCATTCCCAGATAACTAGTAGATAACTGAATATAGTGGAGATACATTATAGAGGAGGGTTGATGTGTTCCCTGTCTCTTCCCAGATAACTAGTAGATAACTGAATATAGTGGAGATACATTATAGAGGAGGGTTGATGTGTTCCCTGTCTCTTCCCAGGTGGACATTCCCAGATAACTAGTAGATAACTGAATGTAGTGGAGATACATTATAGAGGAGGGTTGATGTGTTCCCTGTCTCTTCCCAGGTGGACATTCCCAACATCCAGAAACAGAGGAAACATTTAGCCAAGCTGGTTCTGGACATGGACTCTGCTCGCACACGGTGAGGGATGGACTGTTAACAGGCTGGGACCTGATGCTCTCTTCACTGGTCTTCACCTCTTAAAGACATGCTCACGTTTAGAATAATGCTTAGACCGACATGTTCCTTCCCTCAGTGCATGTGTCTCAAATCGCGCCCTAAACCCTATGTTTTTTATTTTATTTATCTTAATTTTATTTTACTAGGCAAGTCAGTTAAGAACAAATTCTTATTTTCAATGACGGCCTAGGAACAGTGCCTGTTCAGGGGCAGAACAACAGATTTTGTACCTTGTCAGCTCGGGATTTGAACTTGCAACCTTTCGGTTACTAGTCCAATGCTCTAACCACTAGGCTACCCTGCCGCCCCTATATAGTGTGCACTACTGGTCAGAAGTAGTGCACTATATAGCGTGGAATAGGATGCCTTTTGGGATGCTGTCGTGTGTGTTGGTTTTCCATCCCTCCTCCTAAACTCTTCTTCTGTCTCCTCCTTAAACCTGTAGGTTTCACCAGTCGTCCAAGTCCTCCAGTCACCCTAGCAATCTGCAGGCGGGCGGGGCCAAGGGGAGGCCCTCAGAGAGGAGATGGAAGAGGCAGCCAATAGGATGGAGATCTGCAGGGTGAGTCACAGGGTTCTAGAGGTTCAGGCTCCTCCTCCTTCACCTACTGTATTCCACTGACCTCCCCCACACCATGAAACTATATTAGCCACTACAAGGTTACTGACTGTATTAAGGTTACAGACTGTATTAACCACTACAAGGTTACAGACTGTATTAAGGTTACAGACTGTATTGACCACTACAAGGTTACAGACTGTATTAAGGTTACAGACTGTATTAACCACTATAAGGTTACAGACTGTATTAACCACTACAAGGTTACTGACTGTATTAACCACTACAAGGTTACTGACTGTATTAACCACTACAAGGTTACAGACTGTATTACCACTATAAGGTTACAGACTGTATTAAGGTTACAGACTGTATTAAGGTTACAGACTGTATTAAGGTTACAGACTGTATTAAGGTTACAGACTGTATTAACCACTACAAGGTTACAGACTGTATTAAGGTTACAGACTGTATTAAGGTTACAGACTGTATTAACCACTACAAGGTTACAGACTGTATTAACCACTACAAGGTTACAGACTATTAACCACTACAAGGTTACAGACTGTATTAACCACTACAAGGTTACAGACTGTATTAAGGTTATAGACTGTATTAACCACTACAAGGTTACAGACTGTATTAAGGTTACAGACTGTATTAACCACTACAAGGTTACAGACTGTATTAACCACTACAAGGTTACAGACTGTATTAAGGTTACAGACTGTATTAACCACTACAAGGTTACAGACTGTATTAAGGTTACAGGCTGTATTAACCACTACAAGGTTACAGACTGTATTAAGGTTACAGACTGTATTAACCACTACAAGGTTACAGACTGTATTAAGGTTACAGACTGTATTAAGGTTACAGGCTGTATTAACCACTACAAGGTTACAGACTGTATTAAGGTTACAGACTGTATTAACCACTACAAGGTTACAGACTGTATTAAGGTTACAGACTATTAACCACTACAAAGTTACAGACTGTATTAACCACTACAAGGTTACAGACTGTATTAAGGTTACAGACTGTATTAAGGTTACAGACTATTAACCACTACAAGGTTACAGACTGTATTAACCACTACAAGGTTACAGACTGTATTAACCACTACAAGGTTACAGACTGTATTAAGGTTACAGACTGTATTAAGGTTACAGACTGTATTAAGGTTACAGACTGTATTAAGGTTACAGACTGTATTAAGGTTACAGACTATTAACCACTACAAGGTTACAGACTGTATTAACCACTACAAGGTTATAGACTGTATTAACCACTACAAGGTTACAGACTGTATTAACCACTACAAGGTTACAGACTGTATTAAGGTTACAG
The DNA here is from genome assembly GCF_021184085.1 of Oncorhynchus gorbuscha. Classification (NCBI taxonomy): domain Eukaryota; kingdom Metazoa; phylum Chordata; class Actinopteri; order Salmoniformes; family Salmonidae; genus Oncorhynchus; species Oncorhynchus gorbuscha. The sequence goes on from NW_025746178.1 coordinate 93,205, forward strand.
ACTGTATTAACCACTACAAGGTTACATACTGTATTAAGGTTACAGACTGTATTAACCACTACAAGGTTACAGACTGTATTAAGGTTACAGACTGTATTAACTACTACAAGGTTACAGACTGTATTAAGGTTACAGACTGTATTAACTACTACAAGGTTACAGACTGTATTAAGGTTACAGACTGTATTAACCACTACAAGGTTACAGACTGTATTAAGGTTACAGACTGTATTAACCACTACAAGGTTACAGACTGTATTAACCACTACAAGGTTACAGACTGTATTAACCACTACAAGGTTACAGACTGTATTAACCACTACAAGGTTACAGACTGTATTAACCCCTACAAGGTTACAGACTGTATTAACCACTACAAGGTTATAGACTGTATTAAGGTTACAGACTGTATTAAGGTTACAGACTGTATTAACCACTACAAGGTTACAGACTGTATTAACCACTACAAGGTTATAGACTGTATTAACCACTACAAGGTTACAGACTGTATTAACCCCTACAAGGTTACAGACTGTATTAACCACTACAAGGTTACAGACTGTATTAACCACTACAAGGTTACAGACTGTACTAACCACTACAAGGTTACAGACTGTATTAAGGTTACAGACTGTATTAACCACTACAAGGTTACAGACTGTATTAACCACTACAAGGTTACAGACTGTACTAACCACTACAAGGTTACAGACTGTATTAAGGTTACAGACTGTATTAACTACTACAAGGTTACAGACTGTATTAAGGTTACAGACTGTATTAACCACTACAAGGTTACAGACTGTATTAAGGTTACAGACTGTATTAACTACTACAAGGTTACAGACTGTATTAACCACTACAAGGTTACAGACTGTATTAACCACTACAAGGTTATAGACTGTATTAACCACTACAAGGTTATAGACTGTATTAACCACTACAAGGTTACAGACTGTATTAAGGTTACAGACTGTATTAACCACTACAAGGTTACAGACTGTATTAAGGTTACAGACTGTATTAACCACTACAAGGTTACAGACTGTATTAACCACTACAAGGTTACAGACTGTATTAACCACTACAAGGTTACAGACTGTATTAAGGTTACAGGCTGTATTAACCACTACAAGGTTACAGACTGTATTAACCACTACAAGGTTACAGACTGTATTAAGGTTACAGACTGTATTAAGGTTACAGACTGTATTAACCACTACAAGGTTACAGACTGTATTAACCACTACAAGGTTACAGACTGTATTAAGGTTACAGACTGTATTAACTACTACAAGGTTACAGACTGTATTAAGGTTACAGACTGTATTAACCACTACAAGGTTACAGACTGTATTAAGGTTACAGACTGTATTAACCACTACAAGGTTACAGACTGTATTAACCACTACAAGGTTACAGACTGTATTAACCACTACAAGGTTACAGACTGTATTAACCACTACAAGGTTACAGACTGTATTAACCACTACAAGGTTACAGACTGTATTAAGGTTATAGACTGTATTAAGGTTACAGACTGTATTAAGGTTACAGACTGTATTAACCACTACAAGGTTACAGACTGTATTAACCACTACAAGGTTACAGACTGTATTAAGGTTATAGACTGTATTGACCACTACAAGGTTACAGACTGTATTAAGGTTACAGACTGTATTAATCACTACAAGGTTATAGACTGTATTAACCACTACAAGGTTACAGACTGTATTAAGGTTACAGACTGTATTAAGGTTACAGACTGTATTAACCCCTACAAGGTTACAGACTGTATTAACCACTACAAGGTTACAGACTGTATTAACCACTACAAGGTTACAGACTGTATTTAGGTTACAGACTGTATTGACCACTACAAGGTTACAGACTGTATTAAGGTTACAGACTGTATTAACCACTACAAGGTTACAGACTGTATTAAGGTTACAGACTGTATTAACCACTACAAGGTTACAGACTGTATTAAGGTTACAGACTGTATTAAGGTTACAGACTGTATTAACCACTACAAGGTTACAGACTGTATTAACCACTACAAGGTTACAGACTGTATTAACCACTACAAGGTTACAGACTGTATTAACCACTACAAGGTTACAGACTGTATTAACCACTACAAGGTTACAGACTGTATTAACCACTACAAGGTTACAGACTGTATTAACCACTACAAGGTTACAGACTGTATTAACCACTACAAGGTTACAGACTGTATTAAGGTTACAGACTGTATTAAGGTTACAGACTGTATTAACCACTACAAGGTTACAGACTGTATTAAGGTTACAGACTGTATTAACCCCTACAAGGTTACAGACTGTATTAACCACTACAAGGTTACAGACTGTATTAACCACTACAAGGTTACAGACTGTATTTAGGTTACAGACTGTATTGACCACTACAAGGTTACAGACTGTATTAAGGTTACAGACTGTATTAACCACTACAAGGTTACAGACTGTATTAAGGTTACAGACTGTATTAACCACTACAAGGTTACAGACTGTATTAAGGTTACAGACTACTGTATTAAGGTTACAGACTGTATTAACCACTACAAGGTTACAGACTGTATTAACCACTACAAGGTTACAGACTGTATTAACCACTACAAGGTTACAGACTGTATTAACCACTACAAGGTTACAGACTGTATTAACCACTACAAGGTTACAGACTGTATTAACCACTACAAGGTTACAGACTGTATTAACCACTACAAGGTTACAGACTGTATTAACCACTACAAGGTTACAGACTGTATTAAGGTTACAGACTGTATTAAGGTTACAGACTGTATTAACCACTACAAGGTTACAGACTGTATTAAGGTTACAGACTGTATTAACCACTACAAGGTTACAGACTGTATTAACCACTACAAGGTTACAGACTGTATTAAGGTTACAGACTGCATTAAGGTTACAGACTGTATTAAGGTTACAGACTGTATTAAGGTTACAGACTGTATTAAGGTTACAGACTGTATTAACCACTACAAGGTTACAGACTGTATTAACCACTACAAGGTTATAGACTGTATTAACCACTACAAGGTTACAGACTGTATTAACCACTACAAGGTTACAGACTGTATTAAGGTTACAGACTGTATTAAGGTTACAGACTGTATTAAGGTTACAGACTGTATTAACCACTACAAGGTTATAGACTGTATTAACCACTACAAGGTTACAGGCTGTATTAAGGTTACAGACTGTATTTAGGTTACAGACTGTATTAAGGTTACAGGCTGTATTAAGGTTACAGGCTGTATTTAGGTTACAGACTGTATTAAGGTTACAGGCTGTATTTAGGTTACAGGCTGTATTTAGGTTACAGGCTGTATTAAGGTTACAGGCTGTATTTAGGTTACAGACTGTATTAAGGTTACAGGCTGTATTAAGGTTACAGGCTGTATTAAGGTTACAGGCTGTATTTAGGTTACAGGCTGTATTAAGGTTACAGGCTGTATTAAGGTTACAGGCTGTATTAAGGTTACAGGCTGTATTTAGGTTACAGGCTGTATTAAGGTTACAGACTGTATTTAGGTTACAGGCTGTATTAAGGTTACAGGCTGTATTAGGTTACAGGCTGTATTAAGGTTACAGGCTGTATTAAGGTTACAGGCTGTATTAAGGTTACAGGCTGTATTAAGGTTACAGGCTGTATTAAGGTTACAGACTGTATTAAGGTTACAGGCTGTATTAAGGTTACAGGCTGTATTAAGGTTACAGGCTGTATTAAGGTTACAGGCTGTATTAAGGTTACAGGCTGTATTAAGGTTACAGACTCTATTTAGGTTACAGACTGTATTAAGGTTACAGGCTGTATTAAGGTTACAGGCTGTATTAAGGTTACAGGCTGTATTTAGGTTACAGGCTGTATTAAGGTTACAGACTGTATTTAGGTTACAGGCTGTATTAAGGTTACAGGCTGTATTAAGGTTACAGGCTGTATTAAGGTTACAGACTGTATTTAGGTTACAGGCTGTATTAAGGTTACAGACTCTATTTAGGTTACAGACTGTATTTAGGTTACAGACTGTATTTAGGTTACAGGCTGTATTAAGGTTACAGGCTGTATTTAGGTTACAGGCTGCAATAAGGTTACAGGCTGTATTAAGGTTACAGGCTGTATTAAGGTTACAGGCTGTATTAAGGTTACAGGCTGTATTAAGGTTACAGGCTGTATTAAGGTTACAGGCTGTATTAAGGTTACAGGCTGTATTTAGGTTACAGGCTGTATTAAGGTTACAGGCTGTATTAAGGTTACAGGCTGTATTAAGGTTACAGGCTGTATTAAGGTTACAGGCTGTATTAAGGTTACAGGCTGTATTTAGGTTACAGGCTGTATTAAGGTTACAGACTGTATTAAGGTTACAGGCTGTAGGTTACAGGCTGTATTTAGGTTACAGGCTGTATTAAGGTTACAGACTCTATTTAGGTTACAGACTGTATTTAGGTTACAGACTGTATTTAGGTTACAGACTGTATTAAGGTTACAGGCTGTATTTAGGTTACAGGCTGCAATAAGGTTACAGGCTGTATTAAGGTTACAGGCTGTATTAAGGTTACAGGCTGTATTAAGGTTACAGGCTGTATTAAGGTTACAGGCTGTATTAAGGTTACAGGCTGTATTAAGGTTACAGGCTGTATTAAGGTTACAGGCTGTATTAAGGTTACAGACTGTTACAGGTTACAGACTGTATTAACCACTAAGGTTACAGACTGTATTAAGGTTACAGACTGTATTAAGGTTACAGACTGTATTAAGGTTACAGACTGTATTAAGGTTACAGACTGTATTAAGGTTACAGACTGTATTAACCACTACAAGGTTACAGACTGTATTACAAGGTTATAGACTGTATTAACCACTACAAGGTTACAGACTGTATTAACCACTACAAGGTTACAGACTGTATTAAGGTTACAGGCTGTATTAAGGTTACAGGCTGTATTAAGGTTACAGACTGTATTAACCACTACAAGGTTACAGACTGTATTAACCACTACAAGGTTACAGACTGTATTAAGGTTACAGACTGCATTAAGGTTACAGACTGTATTAAGGTTACAGGCTGTATTAAGGTTACAGGCTGTATTTAGGTTACAGACTGTTTACAGGCTGTATTTAGGTTACAGGCTGTATTTAGGTTACAGGCTGTATTAAGGTTACAGGCTGTATTTAGGTTACAGACTGTATTTAGGTTACAGGCTGCAATAAGGTTATAGACTGTATTAAGGTTACAGGCTGTATTTAGGTTACAGGCTGTATTAAGGTTACAGGCTGTATTAAGGTTACAGGCTGTATTAAGGTTACAGGCTGTATTTAGGTTACAGGCTGTATTAAGGTTACAGGCTGTATTTAGGTTACAGGCTGTATTAAGGTTACAGGCTGTATTAAGGTTACAGGCTGTATTAAGGTTACAGGCTGTATTAAGGTTACAGGCTGTATTAAGGTTACAGGCTGTATTAAGGTTACAGGCTGTATTAAGGTTACAGGCTGTATTAAGGTTACAGACTGTATTAAGGTTACAGGCTGTATTAAGGTTACAGGCTGTATTAAGGTTACAGGCTGTATTAAGGTTACAGGCTGTATTAAGGTTACAGGCTGTATTAAGGTTACAGGCTGTATTTAGGTTACAGGCTGTATTAAGGTTACAGGCTGTATTAAGGTTACAGGCTGTATTAAGGTTACAGGCTGTATTTAGGTTACAGGCTGTATTAAGGTTACAGACTGTATTTAGGTTACAGGCTGTATTAAGGTTACAGACTGTATTTAGGTTACAGGCTGTATTAAGGTTACAGGCTGTATTAAGGTTACAGACTGTATTTAGGTTACAGGCTGTATTAAGGTTACAGACTCTATTTAGGTTACAGACTGTATTTAGGTTACAGACTGTATTTAGGTTACAGACTGTATTAAGGTTACAGGCTGTATTTAGGTTACAGGCTGCAATAAGGTTACAAGGCTGTATTAAGGTTACAGGCTGTATTAAGGTTACAGGCTGTATTAAGGTTACAGGCTGTATTAAGGTTACAGGCTGTATTAAGGTTACAGGCTGTATTAAGGTTACAGGCTGTATTTAGGTTACAGGCTGTATTAAGGTTACAGGCTGTATTAAGGTTACAGGCTGTATTAAGGTTACAGGCTGTATTAAGGTTACAGGCTGTATTAAGGTTACAGGCTGTATTTAGGTTACAGGCTGTATTAAGGTTACAGACTGTATTAAGGTTACAGGCTGTATTAAGGTTACAGGCTGTATTTAGGTTACAGGCTGTATTAAGGTTACAGACTCTATTTAGTTACAGACTGTATTTAGGTTACAGACTGTATTTAGGTTACAGACTGTATTAAGGTTACAGGCTGTATTTAGGTTACAGGCTGCAGGCTGTATTAAGGTTACAGGCTGTATTAAGGTTACAGGCTGTATTAAGGTTACAGGCTGTATTAAGGTTACAGGCTGTATTAAGGTTACAGGCTGTATTTAGGTTACAGGCTGTATTAAGGTTACAGGCTTACAGGCTGTATTAAGGTTACAGGCTGTATTTAGGTTACAGGCTGTATTTAGGTTACAGGCTGTATTAAGGTTACAGGCTGTATTAAGGTTACAGGCTGTATTAAGGTTACAGACTGTATTTAGGTTACAGGCTGTATTAAGGTTACAGGCTGTATTAAGGTTACAGGCTGTATTTAGGTTACAGGCTGTATTTAGGTTACAGGCTGTATTAAGGTTACAGGCTGTATTAAGGTTACAGGCTGTATTTAGGTTACAGGCTGTATTTAGGTTACAGGCTGTATTAAGGTTACAGGCTGTATTTAGGTTACAGGCTGTATTTAGGTTACAGGCTGTATTAAGGTTACAGGCTGTATTAAGGTTACAGGCTGTATTTAGGTTACAGGCTGTATTAAGGTTACAGGCTGTATTAAGGTTACAGGCTGTATTAAGGTTACAGGCTGTATTTAGGTTACAGGCTGTATTAAGGTTACAGGCTGTATTTAGGTTACAGGCTGTATTAAGGTTACAGGCTGTATTAAGGTTACAGGCTGTATTTAAGGTTACAGGCTGTATTAAGGTTACAGGCTGTATTTAGGTTACAGGCTGTATTAAGGTTACAGGCTGTATTTAGGTTACAGGCTGTATTAAGGTTACAGGCTGTATTTAGGTTACAGGCTGTATTAAGGTTACAGGCTGTATTAAGGTTACAGGCTGTATTTAGGTTACAGGCTGTATTAAGGTTACAGGCTGTATTTAGGTTACAGGCTGTATTAAGGTTACAGGCTGTATTTAGGTTACAGGCTGTATTAAGGTTACAGGCTGTATTAAGGTTACAGACTGTATTAAGGTTACAGGCTGTATTAAGGTTACAGGCTGTATTAAGGTTACAGGCTGTATTAAGGTTACAGGCTGTATTAAGGTTACAGGCTGTATTAAGGTTACAGGCTGTATTTAGGTTACAGGCTGTATTAAGGTTACAGGCTGTATTAAGGTTACAGGCTGTATTAAGGTTACAGGCTGTATTAAGGTTACAGGCTGTATTTAGGTTACAGGCTGTATTAAGGTTACAGGCTGTATTAAGGTTACAGACTGTATTTAGGTTACAGGCTGTATTAAGGTTACAGGCTGTATTAAGGTTACAGGCTGTATTAAGGTTACAGGCTGTATTAAGGTTACAGGCTGTATTAAGGTTACAGGCTGTATTAAGGTTACAGGCTGTATTAAGGTTACAGGCTGTATTAAGGTTACAGGCTGTATTAAGGTTACAGGCTGTATTTAGGTTACAGGCTGTATTAAGGTTACAGGCTGTATTAAGGTTACAGGCTGTATTAAGGTTACAGGCTGTATTAAGGTTACAGGCTGTATTAAGGTTACAGGCTGTATTAAGGTTACAGGCTGTATTACAGGCTGTACAGGCTGTATTTAGGTTACAGGCTGTATTAAGGTTACAGGCTGTATTAAGGTTACAGGCTGTATTAAGGTTACAGGCTGTATTAAGGTTACAGGCTGTATTAAGGTTACAGGCTGTATTAAGGTTACAGGCTGTATTAAGGTTACAGGCTGTATTTAGGTTACAGGCTGTATTTAGGTTACAGGCTGTATTTAGGTTACAGGCTGTATTAAGGTTACAGGCTGTATTAAGGTTACAGGCTGTATTAAGGTTACAGGCTGTATTAAGGTTACAGGCTGTATTAAGGTTACAGGCTGTATTAAGGTTACAGGCTGTATTTAGGTTACAGGCTGTATTAAGGTTACAGGCTGTATTAAGGTTACAGGCTGTATTAAGGTTACAGGCTGTATTAAGGTTACAGGCTGTATTAAGGTTACAGGCTGTATTAAGGTTACAGGCTGTATTAAGGTTACAGGCTGTATTAAGGTTACAGGCTGTATTAAGGTTACAGGCTGTATTAAGGTTACAGGCTGTATTAAGGTTACATTAAGGCTGTATTTAGGTTACAGGCTGTATTAAGGTTACAGGCTGTATTTAGGTTACAGGCTGTATTAAGGTTACAGGCTGTATTAAGGTTACAGGCTGTATTTAGGTTACAGGCTGTATTAAGGTTACAGGCTGTATTAAGGTTACAGGCTGTATTTAGGTTACAGGCTGTATTAAGGTTACAGGCTGTATTAAGGTTACAGGCTGTATTAAGGTTACAGGCTGTATTAAGGTTACAGGCTGTATTAAGGTTACAGGCTGTATTAAGGTTACAGGCTGTATTAAGGTTACAGGCTGTATTAAGGTTACAGGCTGTATTAAGGTTACAGGCTGTATTAAGGTTACAGGCTGTATTAAGGTTACAGGCTGTATTTAGGTTACAGGCTGTATTAAGGTTACAGGCTGTATTTAGGTTACAGGCTGTATTAAGGTTACAGGCTGTATTAAGGTTACAGGCTGTATTTAGGTTACAGGCTGTATTAAGGTTACAGGCTGTATTAAGGTTACAGGCTGTATTTAGGTTACAGGCTGTATTAAGGTTACAGGCTGTATTAAGGTTACAGGCTGTATTAAGGTTACAGGCTGTATTAAGGTTACAGGCTGTATTAAGGTTACAGGCTGTATTAAGGTTACAGGCTGTAATAAGGTTACAGGCTGTAATAAGGTTACAGGCTGTATTAAGGTTACAGGCTGTATTAAGGTTACAGACTGTATTAAGGTTACAGGCTGTATTTAGGTTACAGGCTGTATTTAGGTTACAGGCTGTATTAAGGTTACAGGCTGTATTAAGGTTACAGGCTGTATTAAGGTTACATGTCATTTCTTATTCTCTTTTCCAGGATCAACTATCAGCAGATATGTATAATTTTGTGGCCAAAGAAATAGACTATGCAAACTACTTTCAGACGGTCAGTACGTTTTCTGTATCATTGCATTGCCCTTCAGATTACATTGACTCCTTTTACAGTCAAATAGCTGAGCGGCTGTTTAAACCTCACCTTTTACCCCTCTGTCCCTTTGTGTCTCTCTGTCCTTCTGTCACCCTCTGTCCCTCTGTCTCCCTCTCTGTCCCTGTGTCTCTGTCCCCCTCTCTGTCCCTCTGTCCCTCTCTGTCCTTCTGTCACCCTCTGTCCCTCTGTCTCCCTCTCTGTCCCTGTGTCTCTGTCCCCCTCTCTGTCCCTCTGTGTCTCTCTGTCCTTCTGTCACCCTCTGTCCCTCTGTCTCCCTCTCTGTCCCTGTGTCTCTGTCCCCCTATCTGTCCCCCTCTCTGTCCTTCTGAGTCTCTCGGTCTCCCTCTGTTTCCTTACGTGTCTCACTGGCCCCCTCTCTGCCCCTTTGTCTCTGTCCCTGTGTCTCTGTCCCCCTCTCTGTCCCTGTGTCTCTGTCTCCCTCTCCTTCCATTTGTCTCTGTCCCCCTCTCTGTCCCTGTGTCTCTGTCTCTATGTATCTGTCCCCCTCTCTGTCCCTGTGTCTCTGTCCCTGTGTCTATGTCCCTGTGTCTCTGTCCCCCTCTCTGTCCCCCTCTCTGTCCCTGTGTGTCTCCCTGTAGCTCATAGAGATCCAGGCAGAATATCACAGGAAGTCTCTAGAGATTCTCCAGAGTGTCCTGCCCACCATTAAGGCTCACCAGGGTGAGTAATGTGTGTGTGTGTGAGAGAGAGAGAGCTCGTCCATGCCTGCACATGTACACATGCCTCGTGTGTCTAACTGTTGTATAATGTGTTGTCCTGCCACAGAGGCGTGGGTGGAGAAGCCTTCGTATGGCAAGGCCCTGGAGGAACACCTGACCATCAGCAGCAGAGAGATCGCCTTCCCCATCGAGGCCTGTGTCACAATGCTGCTGGAGTGTGGCATGCAGGAGGAGGTATAGGAAAAGATCTGCTTTACACTAAGTTTCCCAGACCCAGATTTTATTTTTACCTTTATTTAACCAGGCAAGATCAGTTAAGAACAAGTTCTTATTTTCAATGATGGCCTAGGAACAGTGAGTTAACTCCCTGTTCAGGGGCAGAACGACAGATTTGTACCTTGTCAGCTCAGGGGTTTGAACTTGCAACCTTCCGGTTACTGGTCCAACACTCTAATCACTAGGCTACCCTGCCGACCCAAATGAAGCATACTTAACACTAACTTTCCCAGACCCAGATGAAGCCTACTTAACACTAACTTTCCCAGACCCAGATGATGCCTACTTAACAATAAGTTTCCCAGACCCAGATGAAGCATACAACAATAAGTTTCCCAGACCCAGATGAAGCCTACTTAACAATAAGTTTCCCAGACCCAGATGAAGCCTACTTAACACTACTAAGTTTCCCAGACCCAGATGAAGCCTAATTAACCCTACTACGTTTCCCAGACCCAGATGAAGCCTAATTAACACTACTAAGTTTCCCAGACCCAGATGAAGCCTAATTAACACTAACTTTCCCAGACCCAGATGAAGCCTACTTAACACTAAAGTTTCCCAGACCCAGATGAAGCCTACTTAACACTAAGTTTCCCAGACCCAGATGAAGCCTAATTAACACTAACTTTCCCAGACCCAGATAAAGCCTAATTAACACTACTAAGTTTCCCAGACCCAGATGAACCCTAATTAACACTAACTTTCCCAGACCCAGATGAAGCCTAATTAACACTACTAAGTTTCCCAGACCCAGATGAGCCTAATTAACACTACTAAGTTTTCCAGACCCAGATGAAGCCTAATTAACACTACTAAGTTTCCCAGACCCAGATGAAGCCTAATTAACACTAAAGTTTCCCAGACCCAGATGAAGCCTACTTAACAATAAGTTTCCCAGACCCAGATGAAGCCTAATTAACACTACTAAGATGAAGTTTAACCTAGACCCAGATGAAGCCTAATTAACACTACTAAGTTTCCCAGACCCAGATGAAGCCTAATTAACACTAACTTTCCCAGACCCAGATAAAGCCTAATTAACACTACTAAGTTTCCCAAACCCAGATGAAGCCTAATTAACACTAACTTTCCCAGACCCAGATGAAGCCTAATAACACTACTAACACTACTAACTTTCCCAGACCCAGATGAAGCCTAATTAACACTAACTTTCCCAGACCCAGATGAAGCCTAATTAACACTAATTAACTAACTTTCCCAGACCCAGATGAAGCCTAATTAACACTAACTTTCCCAAACCCAGATGAAGCCTAATTAACACTAACTTTCCCAGACCCAGATGAAGCCTAATTAACACTACTAAGTTTCCCAGACCCAGATGAACCCTAATTAACACTAACTTTCCCAGACCCAGATGAAGCCTAATTAACACTACTAAGTTTCCCAGACCCAGATGAAGCCTAATTAACACTACTAAGTTTCCCAGACCCAGATGAAGCCTAATTAACACTACTAAGTTTCCCAGACCCAGATGAAGCCTAATTAACACTACTAAGTTTCCCAGACCCAGATGAAGCCTACTTAACAATAAGTTTCCCAGACCCAGATGAAGCCTACTTAACACTACTAAGTTTCCCAGACCCAGATGAAGCCTAATTAACACTACTAAGTTTCCCAGACCCAGATGACGCCTAATTAACACTACTAAGTTTCCCAGACCCAGATGAAGCCTAATTAACACTAACTTTCCCAGACCCAGATAAAGCCTAATTAACACTACTAAGTTTCCCAAACCCAGATGAAGCCTAATTAACACTAACTTTCCCAGACCCAGATGAAGCCTAATTAACACTACTAAGTTTCCCAGACCCAGATGAACCCTAATTAACACTAACTTTCCCAGACCCAGATGAAGCCTAATTAACACTACTAAGTTTCCCAGACGAAGCCTAATTAACACTACTAAGTTTTCCAGACCCAGATGAAGCCTAATTAACACTACTAAGTTTCCCAGACCCAGATGAAGCCTAATTAACACTACTAAGTTTCCCAGACCCAGATGAAGCCCACTTAATACAAAGTTTCCCAGACCCAGGTGAAGCCCACTTAATACTAAGTTTCCCAGACCCAGATGAAGCCTAATTAACACTACTAAACATTCTGATTACAGAGTAGCGTTAATATAGGATTTAGCCGCTAGAGAGTGTTTATTGTAGACAAAGTTACAGTATGTACTAGATTTATATTTCACTATTTATCTCTATGATGACCCTGCTCTGATTCCCTGACTTCCTGACTCCCTGTCTTCCTGACTCCCTCTCTTCCTGACTCCCTGTCTTCCTGACTCCCTGTCTTCCTGACTCCCTGACTCCCTGTGTGTGTAGGGTCTGTTCAGAGTGACTCCCTGTGTGTGTAGGGTCTGTTCAGAGTGACTTCCTGACTCCCTGTCTTCCTGACTTCCTGTGTGTGTAGTGTCTGTTCAGAGTGATTCCCTGACTCCCTTTCTTCCTGACTTCCTGTCTTCCTGACTCCCTGTGTGTGTGGGGTCTGTTCAGAGTGACTCCCTGACTCCCTGGCTCCCTGTGTGTGTAGTGTCTGTTCAGAGTGACTCCCTGACTCCCTGTCTTCTTGACTTACTGTCTTCCTGACTCCCTGTGTGTGTAGGGTCTGTTCAGAGTGACTCCCTGTCTTCCTGTCTTCCTGTGTGTGTAGGGTCTGTTCAGAGTGACTCCCTGACTCCCTGACTCCCTGTGTGTGTAGTGTCTGTTCAGAGTGACTCCCTGACTCCCTGTCTTCCTGACTTCCTGTCTTCCTGACTCCCTGTGTGTGTAGGGTCTGTTCAGAGTGACTCCCTGTCTTCCTGACTCCCTGTGTGTGTAGTGTCTGTTCAGAGTGACTCCCTGACTCCCTTTCTTCCTGACTTCCTGTGTGTGTAGTGTCTGTTCAGAGTGACTCCCTGACTCCCTTTCTTCCTGACTTCCTGTGTGTGTAGTGTCTGTTCAGAGTGACTCCCTGACTCCCTGTGTGTGTAGTGTCTGTTCAGAGTGACTTCCTGACTCCCTGTCTTCCTGACTCCCTGTCTTCCTGACTCCCTGTCTTCCTGACTCCCTGTGTGTGTAGTGTCTGTTCAGAGTGACTTCCTGACTCCCTGTCTTCCTGACTTCCTGTCTTCCTGACTCCCTGTGTGTGTAGTGTCTGTTCAGAGTGACTTCCTGACTCCCTGTCTTCCTGACTTCCTGTCTTCCTGACTCCCTGTGTGTGTAGTGTCTGTTCAGAGTGACTTCCTGACTCCCTGTGTGTGTAGTGTCTGTTCAGAGTGACTCCCTGACTCCCTGTCTTCCTGACTTCCTGTCTTCCTGACTCCCTGTGTGTGTAGGGTCTGTTCAGAGTCCTCCTGACTTCCTGTCTTCCTGACTCCCTGTGTGAAGTAGGGTCTGTTCAGGCCTCCCTGGCCTCCAAGCTGAAGAAGCTGACTCCCTGGACTGTGTGTATGGACGTACAGGAGTATTCAGCTGACCCCCACGCCATCGCAGGTTGCCTTACACACCCACACACACAGACAGACACACCCACCCACACACACACCCACACACAGTATATGAAAACACTTATATACACTCCCATGCATAGTATTTGAAATAAGTATTTAAAAATACCCTCAAATATAATTTGATAGACTATTTCGTTTTTACAAATAACCATTAAAATACTCAACATTTTAAAAAAAGTATTTAAAATACTACAGTGTACAGATAAATAAATGCATCATGTAAAGTGTTGGTCCCATGTTTCATGAGCTGAAATAAAAGATCCCAGAAATGTTCCATACACACAAAAAACATATTTTTCTCAAATTAGTGAACATTTCTCCTTTGTCAAGATAATCCATCCACCTGACAGGTGTGGCGTATAATGAAGATTATTAAACAGCATGATCGTTACACAGGTGCACCTTGTGCTGGGAGCAATAAAAGGCCACTCTAAAATGTGCAGTTTTGTAACACAACACAATGCCACAGATGTCTCAAATTTCGAGTGAGTGTGCAATTGGCATGCTAACTGCAGGAATGTCCACCAGAGAATTGAATGTTAGTTTCTCTATCATAAGCCGCCCTCCAATAGCGTTTTAGAGAATTTGGAAATATGTCCAACCGGCTTCACAAGACCATTTGTACACCGTTGTGTGGGCGAGCAGTTTGCTGATGTCAACGTTGTGAACAGAGGTTCCCATGGTGACGGTGGGGTTATGGTATGGTGTTTACTGATGTCAACGTTGTGACAGAGGGCCCCATGGTGACGGTGGGGTTATGGTATGGGCAGACATAAACTACGGACAACGAACACAATTGCATTTTACCCATAGCAATTTGAATGTACAGTGATACCGTGACAAGATCCTGAGGCCCATTGTCGTGCCATTCATCCAACCACCATCACCTCATGTTTCAGCATGATAATGCACAGCCCCATGTTGCAAGGATCTGTACACAATTCTGAAAATGTCCCAGTTCTTCCATGGCCTGAGTACTAACCAGACATGTCACCCACTGAGTACCCACTGAGTACCCACTGAGTACTAACCAGACATGTCACCCACAGAGTACCCACTGAGTACTAACCAGACATGTCACCCACTGAGTACCCACTGAGTACTAACCAGACATGTCACCCACTGAGTACCCACTGAGTACCCACTGAGTACCAACCAGACATGTCACCCACTGAGTACCCACTGAGTACCCACTGAGTACCCACTGAGTACTAACCAGACATGTCACCCACTGAGTACCCACTGAGTACTAACCAGACATGTCACCCACTGAGTACTAACCAGACATGTCACCCACTGAGTACTAACCAGACATGTCACCCACTGAGTACTAACCAGACATGTCACCCACTGAGTACTAACCAGACATGTCACCCACTGAGTACTAACCAGACATGTCACCCACTGAGTACTAACCAGACATGTCACCCACTGAGTACTAACCAGACATGTCACCCACTGAGTACTAACCAGACATGTCACCCACAGTACTAACCAGACATGTCACCCACTGAGTACTAACCAGACATGTCACCCACTGAGTACCCACTGAGTACTAACCAGACATGTCACCCACTGAGTACTAACCAGACATGTCACCCACTGAGTACTAACCAGACATGTCACCCACTGAGTACCCACTGAGTACTAACCAGACATGTCACCCACTGAGTACCCACTGAGTACCCACTAAACCAGACATGTCACCCACTGAGTACCCAGACATGTCACCCACTGAGTACCCACTGAGTACTAACCAGAGTACTAACCAGACATGTCACCCACTGAGTACTAACCAGACATGTCACCCACTGAGTACTAACCAGACATGTCACCCACTGAGTACTAACCAGACATGTCACCCACTGAGTACTAACCAGACATGTCACCCACTGAGTACTAACCAGACATGTCACCCACTGAGTACCCACTGAGTACTAACCAGACATGTCACCCACTGAGTACCCACTGAGTACTAACCAGACATGTCACCCACTGAGTACTAACCAGACATGTCACCCAGACATGTCACCCACTGAGTACTAACCAGACATGTCACCCACTGAGTACCCACTGAGTACTAACCAGACATGTCACCCACTGAGTACTAACCAGACATGTCACCCACTGAGTACTAACCAGACATGTCACCCACTGAGTACTAACCAGACGTGTCACCCACTGAGCATGTTTGTGATGCTCTGGATTTGACATCTACGACAGCGTGTTCCAGTTCCTGCCAATATCCAGCAACTTTGCACAGCCATTGGAGAGAAGTGGGACAATATTCCACAGGCCACAATCAACAGCCTGATCAACTCTATGTGAAGGAGGTGTGTCACACTGCATGGGCCAAATGGTCCCACCAGATACTGACTGGTTTTCTGATCCACTCCCCCAAGGTGTCTGTGACCAACAGATGCATATCTGTATTCCCAGTCATGTGACATCCACAGATTAGGGCCTAATGAATGTATTTAAATTGACCGATTTCCTCATATTAACTGTAACTCAGTAAAATCTTTGAAATGATTGCAGGTTACGTTTATATCTTTGTTCAGTATAGATACTTAAATACACAGGTATTTGAACCCAGGTCTGACACGCACACGCACACACCATCGCAGATGAATTCACACCCCTGCACGCCTCTTACCTCTCTCTCTCTCTCTCTCTCTCTCTCTCTCTCTCTCTCTCTCTCTCTCTCTCTCTCTCTCTCTCTCTCTCTCTCTCTCTCTCTCTCTCTCTCTCTCTCTCTCTCTCTCTCTCTCTGGCTCAGGCTCTGGTCTCCATAACAACGAGCCTTTAGCGAGCTCCATTGTCTATATATAACCATTAGATATAACTCTGCTTCCAGGAGATTCTCGCCTCCAGAAATACATACATCAATGTTCAGGTCAACACAATCAACGCTTCTTGTGTTTGTGGAAGACTGTTGTCTTTCACACCTTGTTGCCTATTTCCTTTACACCTTGTTGCCTATTTCCTTTACACCTTGTTGCCTATTTCCTTGTTGCCTATTTCCTAACATCTAAATGACAGCATATTCCCTATTTAGTGCAATACTGTTGACCAGGACCCATATGTTTCTGGTCAAAAGTAGTGCACTATATGGGGAATAGGGGCCCTGGTCAAAATGTGTGCACTATATAGGGAATAGGGGCCCTGGTCTAAAGTAGTGCACTATATAGGGAATAGGGGCCCTGGTCTAAAGTAGTGCTCTATATAGGGAATAGGGGACGGTCATCATGAAGTGCTTTGAGAGGCTGGTCATGGCCCACATCAAGTCCGGCATGCCAGGCACACTGGTGAGAGGCTGGTCATGGCCCACATCAAGGCTGGCATGCCAGGCACACTGGTGAGAGGCTGGTCATGGCCCACATCAAGACCGGCATGCCAGGCACACTGGTGAGAGACTGGTCATGGCCCACATCAAGACCGGCATGCCAGGCACACTGGTGAGAGACTGGTCATGGCCCACATCAAGACCGGCATGCCAGGCACACTGGTGAGAGACTGGTCATGGCCCACATCAAGACCGGCATGCCAGGCACACTGGTGAGAGACTGGTCATGGCCCACATCAAGACCGGCATGCCAGGCACACTGGTGAGAGACTGGTCATGGCCCACATCAAGACCGGCATGCCAGGCACACTGGTGAGAGACTGGTCATGGCCCACATCAAGGCTGGCATGCCAGGCACACTGGTGAGAGACTGGTCATGGCCCACATCAAGACCGGCATGCCAGGCACACTGCTGAGAGGCTGGTCATGGCCCACATCAAGGCCAGCATGCCAGGCACACTGGTGAGAGGCTGGTTATGGCGCACATCAAGACCGGCATGCCAGGCACACTGGTGAGAGGCTGGTTATGGCGCACATCAAGACCGGCATGCCAGACACACTGGTGAGAGGCTGGTTATGGCGCACATCAAGGTCGGCATGCCAGGCACACTGGTGAGAGGCTGGCCATGGCCCACATCAAGACCGGCATGCCAGGCACACTGGTGAGAGACTGGTCATGGCCCACATCAAGACCGGCATGCCAGGCACACTGGTGAGAGGCTGGTTATGGCGCACATCAAGGTCGGCATGCCAGGCACACTGGACCCAGTCCAGTTTGAATAGCGCTCCAACAGAACCGAGGAAGATGCCATTTCCATCACTATTCACGCGGCCGTAACACATCTGGACAAGAGGAACACCTGTGTATGAATGCTGTTCATTGACTACATTTCAGCATTCAACTCTATTGTTCCCTCCGAGCTCGACACCAAGCTCAGAGCTTCTTCAGTCCTCTGCTGTACTTCCTGTTCACCCACGACCGCGTGGCTTTGCAAGACACCAACTCCATCATCTAGTTTGCTGACGGCACAGCAGTTGTAGGCCTGATAACCAACAACAATGAGTCAGCCAATAGGCAGGAGCTAAGTGAACTGACATTATGGTGCCAGGACAACACCCTCCACATCTGCAAAACAAATGAGTTGATTGTTTAACTTCAGGAAGTAGAGGAGGGAACCAGCTCCGATCCACATCGACAGAACTGTAGTGGAGAGGTTCAGCAGTTTGAGTTCCTCTGTGTCCCCATCAGAGGACTGGACATGGACCACCAGGAAGTAGAGGAGGGAACATGCAGGACTGTAGTGGAGAGGGTCAGCAGTTTGAGTTCCTCTGCGTCCCCATCAGAGGACTGGACATGGACCAACAACACCAGGAAGTAGAGGAGGGAACATGCAGGACTGCAGTGGAGAAGGTCAGCAGTTTGAGTTCCTCTGCGTCCCCATCAGAGGACTGGACATGGACCAACAACACCAGGAAGTAGAGGAGGGAACATGCAGGACTGTAGTGGAGAGGGTCAGCAGTTTGAGTTCCTCTGCGTCCCCATCAGAGGACTGGACATGGACCAACAACACCAGGAAGTAGAGGAGGGAACATGCAGGACTGCAGTGGAGAGGGTCAGCAGTTTGAGTTCCTCTGCGTCCCCATCAGAGGACTGGACATGGACCAACAACACCAGGAAGTAGAGGAGGGAACATGCAGGACTGCAGTGGAGAGGGTCAGCAGTTTGAGTTCCTCTGCGTCCCCATCAGAGGACTGGACATGGACCAACAACACCAGGAGGTAGAGGAGGGAACATGCAGGACTGTAGTGGAGAGGGTCAGCAGTTTGAGTTCCTCTGCGTCCCCATCAGAGGACTGGACATGGACCAACAACACCAGGAGGTAGAGGAGGGAACATGCAGGACTGTAGTGGAGAGGGTCAGCAGTTTGAGTTCCTCTGTGTCCCCATCAGAGGACTGGACATGGACCAACAACACCAGGAAGTAGAGGAGGGAACATGCAGGACTGTAGTGGAGAGGGTCAGCAGTTTGAGTTCCTCTGCGTCCCCATCAGAGGACTGGACCAACAACACCAGGAAGTAGAGGAGGGAACATGCAGGACTGTAGTGGAGAGGGTCAGCAGTTTGAGTTCCTCTGCGTCCCCATCAGAGGACTGGACATGGACCAACAACACCAGGAAGTAGAGGAGGGAACATGCAGGACTGCAGTGGAGAGGGTCAGCAGTTTGAGTTCCTCTGCGTCCCCATCAGAGGACTGGACATGGACCAACAACACCAGGTGGTAGAGGAGGGAACATGCAGGACTGTAGTGGAGAGGGTCAGCAGTTTGAGTTCCTCTGCGTCCCCATCAGAGGACTGGACCAACAACACCAGGAAGTAGAGGAGGGAACATGCAGGACTGTAGTGGAGAGGGTCAGCAGTTTGAGTTCCTCTGCGTCCCCATCAGAGGACTGGACCAACAACACCAGGAAGTAGAGGAGGGAACATGCAGGACTGTAGTGGAGAGGGTCAGCAGTTTGAGTTCCTCTGCGTCCCCATCAGAGGACTGGACATGGACCAACAACACCAGGAAGTAGAGGAGGGAACATGCAGGACTGCAGTGGAGAGGGTCAGCAGTTTGAGTTCCTCTGCGTCCCCATCAGAGGACTGGACATGGACCAACAACACCAGGAGGTAGAGGAGGGAACATGCAGGACTGTAGTGGAGAGGGTCAGCAGTTTGAGTTCCTCTGCGTCCCCATCAGAGGACTGGACATGGACCAACAACACCAGGAAGTAGAGGAGGGAACATGCAGGACTGCAGTGGAGAGGGTCAGCAGTTTGAGTTCCTCTGCATCCCCATCAGAGGACTGGACATGGACCAACAACACCAGGAAGTAGAGGAGGGAACATGCAGGACTGTAGTGGAGAGGGTCAGCAGTTTGAGTTCCTCTGAGGGACTGCATCAGGAAGTAGAGGAGGGAACATGCCTGTAGTGGGAGTTCCTCTGCGCTCAGTCCACAACCACAAGGCCCAGCAGCTTGACCTCTGCGTCCCCATCAGACTGGACATGGACCAACAACACCAGGAAGTAGAGGAGGGAACATGCAGGACTGTAGTGGAGAGGGTCAGCAGTTTGAGTTCCTCTGCGTCCCCATCAGAGGACTGGACATGGACCAACAACACCAGGAAGTAGAGGAGGGAACATGCAGGACTGCAGTGGAGAGGGTCAGCAGTTTGAGTTCCTCTGCATCCCCATCAGAGGACTGGACATGGACCAACAACACCAGGAAGTAGAGGAGGGAACATGCAGGACTGTAGTGGAGAGGGTCAGCAGTTTGAGTTCCTCTGCGTCCCCATCAGACTGGACTGGACCACACAACACCAGGAAGTAGAGGAGGGAACATGCAGGACTGTAGTGGAGAGGGTCAGCAGTTTGAGTTCCTCTGCGTCCCCATCAGAGGACTGGACCCAACACAGGAGGACATGGGACTGTAGTGGACAGCAGTTTGACACCCCAGGAAGTAGACATACACACATGGAACATGCAGGACTGTAGTGGAGAGGGTCAGCAGTTTGAGTTCAGACACTGCAGGCATAGGACTGTAGTGGAAGGGTCAGCAGTTTGAGTTCCTCTGCGTCCCCATCAGAGGACTGGACATGGACCAACAACACCAGGAAGTAGAGGAGGGAACATGCAGGACTGTAGTGGAGAGGGTCAGCAGTTTGAGTTCCTCTGCGTCCCCATCAGAGGACTGGACATGGACCAACAACACCAGGAAGTAGAGGAGGGAACATGCAGGACTGTAGTGGAGAGGGTCAGCAGTTTGAGTTCCTCTGCGTCCCCATCAGAGGACTGGACATGGACCAACAACACCAGGAAGTAGAGGAGGGAACATGCAGGACTGTAGTGGAGAGGGTCAGCAGTTTGAGTTCCTCTGCGTCCCCATCAGAGGACTGGACATGGACCAACAACACCAGGAAGTAGAGGAGGGAACATGCAGGACTGTAGTGGAGAGGGTCAGCAGTTTGAGTTCCTCTGCGTCCCCATCAGAGGACTGGACATGGACCAACACACAGGAAGTAGAGGAGGGAACATGCAGGACTGTAGTGGAGAGGGTCAGGTTTGAGTTCCATGCAGAGGACTGGACAACACACACCAACAACACCAGGACTGCACACACCATCAGAGGAAGCATCACACACACACACAGACATGCAGGACTGTAGTGGAGAGGGTCAGCAGTTTGAGTTCCTCTGCGTCCCCATCAGAGGACTGGACATGGACCAACAACACCAGGAAGGTAGAGGAGGGAACATGCAGGACTGTAGTGGAGAGGGTCAGCAGTTTGAGTTCCTCTGCGTCCCCATCAGAGGACTGGACATGGACCAACAACACCAGGAAGTAGAGGAGGGAACATGCAGGACTGTAGTGGAGAGGGTCAGCAGTTTGAGTTCCTCTGCGTCCCCATCAGAGGACTGGACATGGACCAACAACACCAGGAAGTAGAGGAGGGAACATGCAGGACTGTAGTGGAGAGGGTCAGCAGTTTGAGTTCCTCTGCGTCCCCATCAGAGGACTGGACATGGACCAACAACACCAGGAAGTAGAGGAGGGAACATGCAGGACTGCAGTGGAGAGGGTCAGCAGTTTGAGTTCCTCTGCGTCCCCATCAGAGGACTGGACATGGACCAACAACACCAGGAAGTAGAGGAGGGAACATGCAGGACTGGCATGGAGAAACACAGCAGTTTGAGTTGGATGGAGAGGGTCAGAGGACACACATCAGAGGACTGGACAACAACACCAGGAAGTAGAGGAGGGAACATGCAGGACTGTAGTGGAGAGGGTCAGCAGTTTGAGTTCCTCTGCGTCCCCATCAGAGGACTGGACATGGACCAACAACACCAGGAAGTAGAGGAGGGTCTAACATGCAGGACTGCAGTGGAGAGGTCAGCAGTTTGAGTTCCTCTGCTAAAATGTCCCCATCAGAGGACTGGACATGGACCAACAACACCAGGAAGTAGAGGAGGGAACATGCAGGACTGAGTGGAGAGGGTCAGCAGTTTGAGTTCCTCTGTGTCCCCATCAGAGGACTGGACATGGACCAACAACACCAGGAAGTAGAGGAGGGAAATGCAGGACTGTTGGAGAGGGAGTTTGAGTTCCTCTGGGTCCCCATCAGAGGACTGGACATGGACCAACAACACCAAGTTGAAGTTGTGTTTTGCCCAGACGGAGGTCCTAAAGGCTTCCTTGTAATGTTGACTGTCCACTTCCTTGAGTAGATCAGGACTGTGAGGGTGGCAGCAGTTGAGTTCTCATTAGTATTCTGAACCCCATCAGAGGAACATGGACCAACACCACCAGGAAGTAGAGGAGGGAACATGCAGGACTGTAGTGGAGAGGGTCAGCAGTTTGAGTTCCTCTGCGTCCCCATCAGAGGACTGGACATGGACCAACAACACCAGGAAGTAGAGGAGGGAACATGCAGGACTGTAGTGGAGAGGGTCAGCAGTTTGAGTTCCTCTGCGTCCCCATCAGAGGACTGGACATGGACCAACAACACCAGGAGGTAGAGGAGGGAACATGCAGGACTGTAGTGGAGGGGTCAGCAGTTTGAGTTCCTCTGCGTCCCCATCAGAGGACTGGACATGGACCAACAACACCAGGACTAGAGGAGGGAACATGCAGGACTGTAGTGGAGAGGGTCAGCAGTTTGAGTTCAGATGCAGATCCCCATCAGAGGACTGGACATGGACCAACAACACCAGGAACAGAGGAGGGAACATGCAGGACTGCAGTGGAGAGGGTCAGCAGATCCCTCTGCATCAGAGGACTGGACATGGACCACTGGACAACACCAGGAAGTCAGCATCTGTAGTGGAGATCACAGTTTGAGTTCCTCAGCATCTCCATCAGAGGACTGGACATGGACCAACAACACCAGGAAGTAGAGGAGGGAACATGCAGGACTGTAGTGGAGAGGGTCCCAGTTTGAGTTCCTCTGCATCCCTACTCAGAGGACTGATCCCTTCATGGACCTCAGCACCAGGAAGATAGAGGAGGGAACATTCATAGGACTCAGCATCTCTACTACAGATCACAGTTTGATTCCTCAGCATCTCCATCAGATAACAGACATGGACCAACAGCACCAGGACTAGAGATAACATGCATCCCTGTCATAACCTCAGCATTTGACTCAGATAACAGATCCCTTCAGAACTGGACAGCATCAACACCAGGAAGTAGATAACATGATCCTTCATAACCTCAGCATCTCTGACTTCAGATAACAGATCCCTTCATAACCTCAGCATCTCTACCAGGAAGATAACAGATCCCTTCATAACCTCAGCATCTCTACTAGATCTCAGATAACAGATCCCTAACAACACCAGAAGTTCTGGAGGGAACATAACCTCAGCATCTCTACTAAGTAGATAACAGAACATAACCTCAGCATCTCTACTACAGATAACAGATCCAGTCTTCATAACCTCAGCATCTCTACTACAGATAACACTGGATCCCTTCATAACCTCAGCATCTCTACACAGATAACATCCCTCCATAACCTCAGCATGGTCTACCCAAGACGCTAGTCTAACAGGTCCTTCCTAACCTGCTGTCCATCTCTAGTACTGATAACAGATGGACTTCATAACCTCAGCATTCTACTACAGATTCTGAACAGATGCATTCCATAAGGGTCAGCATCTCTACTACAGTGTAACCAGATCCCTTCATAACCTCAGCATCTCTACTACAGATAAACTGGATCCCTTCAGGGAACCTCAGCATCTCTACTAGAGATCACAGATCCCTGAACATCTCCTCAAGTTCTCCCTCAGATAACAGATCCCTCTCATAACCTCAGCATCTCTACTACAGATAACAGATCCCTTCCTCTGTAACCTCAGCATCCTCTACTCAGATAACAGACTGGTCCCTGGGTTCCTCCCTTCATAACCTCAGCATCTCTACTAGATAACAGATCCCTTCATAACCTCAGCACTCTACCAAAGATAACAGATCCCTTCATAACCTCAGCATCTCTACTACAGATAACAGATCCCTTCATAACCTCAGCATCTCTACCAAAGATAACAGATCCCTTCATAACCTCAGCATCTCTACTACAGATAACAGATCCCTTCATAACCTCAGCATCTCTACTACAGATAACAGATCCCTCATAACCTCAGCATCTCTACTACAGATAACAGATCCCTTCATAACCTCAGCATCTCTACCACAGATAACAGATCCCTTCATAACCTCAGCATCTCTACTACAGATAACAGATCCCTTCATAACCTCAGCATCTCTATTACAGATTACAGATCCCTTCATAACCTCAGCATCTCTACTACAGATAACAGATCCCTTCATAACCTCAGCATCTCTACTACAGATAACAGATCCCTTCATAACCTCAGCATCTCTACTACAGATAACAGATCCCTTCATAACCTCAGCATCTCTACTACAGATAACAGATCCCTTCATAACCTCAGCATCTCTACTACAGATAACAGATCCCTTCATAACCTCAGCATCTCTACTAAGATAACAGATCCCTTCATAACCTCAGCATCTCTACTACAGATAACAGATCCCTTCATAACCTCAGCATCTCTACTACAGATAACAGATCCCTTCATAACCTCAGCATCTCTACTACAGATAACAGATCCCTTCATAACCTCAGCATCTCTACCAAAGATAACAGATCCCTTCATAACCTCAGCATCTCTACTACAGATAACAGATCCCTTCATAACCTCAGCATCTCTACTACAGATAACAGATCCCTTCATAACCTCAGCATCTCTACTACAGATAACAGATCCCTTCATAACCTCAGCATCTCTACTACAGATAACAGATCCCTTCATAACCTCAGCATCTCTACTACAGATAACAGATCCCTTCATAACCTCAGCATCTCTACTACAGATAACAGATCCCTTCATAACCTCAGCATCTCTACTACAGATAACAGATCCCTTCATAACCTCAGCATCTCTACCAAAGATAACAGATCCCTTCATAACCTCAGCATCTCTACTACAGATAACAGATCCCTTCATAACCTCAGCATCTCTACCAAAGATAACAGATCCCTTCATAACCTCAGCATCTCTACTACAGATAACAGATCCCTTCATAACCTCAGCATCTCTACTACAGATAACAGATCCCTACATAACCTCAGCATCTCTACTACAGATAACAGATCCCTTCATAACCTCAGCATCTCTACTACAGATTTGATCCCTTCATAACCTCAGCATCTCTACTACAGATAACAGATCCCTTCATAACCTCAGCATCTCTACTACAGATAACAGATCCCTTCATAACCTCAGCATCTCTACTACAGATAACAGATCCCTTCATAACCTCAGCATCTCTACTACAGATAACAGATCCCTTCATAACCTCAGCATCTCTACTACAGATAACAGATCCTTCATAACCTCAGCATCTCTACTACAGATAACAGATCCCTACATAACCTCAGCATCTCTACTACAGATAACAGATCCCTTCATAACCTCAGCATCTCTACTACAGATAACAGATCCCTTCATAACCTCAGCATCTCTACTTCAGATAACAGATCCCTTCATAACCTCAGCATCTCTACTACAGATAACAGACCCTTCATAACCTCAGCATTCTACCAAAGATAACAGATCCCTTCATAACCTCAGCATCTAAACTAAAGATAACAGATCCCTTCATAACCTCAGCATCTCTTACTACAGATAACAGATCCCTTTAACCTCAGCATCTCTACTACAGATAACAGATCCCTTCATAACCTCAGCATCTCTACTAAAGATAACAGATCCCTTCATAACCTCAGCATCTCTACTACAGATAACAGATCCCTTCATAACCTCAGCATCTCTACTACAGATAACAGATCCCTTCATAACCTCAGCATCTCTACTAAAGATAACAGATCCCTTCATAACCTCAGCATCTCTACTACAGATAACAGATCCCTTCATAACCTCAGCATCTCTACTACAGATAACAGATCCCTATCATAACCTCAGTGACATCTCTACTATCAGATAACAGATCCCTTCATAACCTGGCATCTCTACTACAGATAACAGATCCCTACATAACTTCAGCATCTCTACTCAGATAACTAGATCCCTTCATTACCTCAGCATCTATAAGGAGATCTCCACCAGAAGGGAACAAACTGTACCATAGTGACAGAACAGACATTGACCATTATCAGGGCTAGATAGACATTGTTAATACAGTGCTTGTCAACCTCTGGTCCTGTGGTTGGACTGGTCCCTGGGTTCTGTTACCGGTCCTCAGATGGTTAGCTGACACCTATTAGCCTCTCAAGTCTCTTTTTGGACCTTTATTTAACTTGGCAAGTCAGTTAAGAACAAATTCTTATTTTCAATGGACCGCCTATCAGGGAACAGTGGGTTAACTGCCTGTTCAGGGGCAGAACTCAGACTTGTACCTTTATCAGCTAGGGGTTTGAACTTGCAACCTTCAGGGCTACTAGTCCAACGCTCTAACCACTAGAGTCTACCTT
>NW_025746178.1:125000-132500 GCF_021184085.1 Oncorhynchus gorbuscha
CTCTGTTTCTCTCTTCACTCTCTCACTCTCACTCTCTCTGTTTCTCTCTTCACTCTCTCTCTCTCACTCTCTCTGTTTCTCTCTTCACTCTCTCACTCTCTCTCTCTGTTTCTCTCTTCACTCTCTCTCTCACTCTCTCTCTTCTCTCTCTCTCACTCTCTCTCTGTTTCTCTCTTCACTCTCTCTCTCTCTCTCTGTTTCTCTGTTTCTCTCTTCACTCTCTCACTCTCACTCTCTCTGTTTCTCTCTGTTTCACTCTCTTCTCACTCTCTCTCTCTCTTCACTCTCTCTCTCTCTCTGTTTCTCTCTTCACTCTCTCACTCTCTCTCTGTTTCTCTCTTCACTCTCTCTCTGTTTCTCTCTCTCTCACTCTCTCTCTCTCTCTTTCTTTCTCTTCACTCTCACTCTCTCTGTTTCTCTCTTCACTCTCTCACTCTCTCTCTCTTTCTCTTCTCTCTCTCTCTCACTCTCTCTGTTTCTCTCTCTCTCTCTCTCTCTCACTCTCTCTCTGTTTCTCTCTTCACTCTCTCTCACTCTCTCTGTTTCTCACTCTCTCACTCTCTCTCTCTGTTTCTCTCTTCACTCTCTCTCTCTCTCTCTCTGTTTCTCTCTTCACTCTCTCTCTCTCTCTCTCACTCTCTCACTCTCTCTGTTTCTCTCTCTCTCACTCTCTCTCTCTCTTCACTCTCTCTCTCTCTCTCTCTGTTTCTCTCTTCACTCTCTCTCTCTCTGTTTCTCTCTGTTTCTCTCTCTCTGTTTTCTCTCTCACTCTCTCTCTCTCTTCACTCTCTCTCTCTCACTCTCTGTTTCTCTCTTCACTCTCTCTCTCACTCTCTCTCTGTTTCTCTCTTCTCTTTCTCTCTCTCTCTCTCTCTCTTTCTCTGTTTCTTCTTCACTCTCTCTCTCTCTCTGTTTCTCTCTTCACTCTCTCACTTTCTCTCTTTCACTCTCTCACTCTCTCTCTCTGTTTCTCTCTTCACTCTCTCTCTCTCACTCTCTGTTTCTCTCTCTCTGTTTGTTTCTCTCTTGTTTCTCTTCACTCTCTCTGTTTCTCTCTTCACTCTCTCTCTCTCTGTTTCTCTCTTCACTCTCTCTCACTCTCTCTGTTTCTCTCTTTCTCTCACTCTCTCTCTCTGTTTCTCTCTTCACTCTCTCACTCTCTCTGTTTCTTCTTCTGTTTCTCTCTTCACTCTCTCACTCTCTCTCTCTCTTCACTCTCTCTCTCTCTCTCTCTGTTTATCTCTCTCTCTCTCTCTCTGTTTCTCTTTCACTTCTCTCTCTCTCTCTGTTTCTCTCTTCACTTCCTCTCCTCTCTCTCTGTTTCTCTCTCTTCTGTCTCTCTCTCATGCATCATCTAAACCCACGTACTGTCACCCACTCTGTTTCTTCTTCTTCTCTCTGTTGGTTTTTTAAAGTCTTGAGCCAGTTTCTCTCTTCAACCTCGAGGAACAGATTGCTAGTTTGTTAAAGACACACTTCTCTTCTCTCTGTTGGTTTTTTCTCTCTCAGTTTCTTAAAGACACAGAGTATTTACATAATGAACTAGATCTTTAAACGTTTAACTGAAGCATCTTTGGAAAAAACCCTCTGTTCATTCTATGAAGGTGTTATGAATGTTTTCTGAAGGTTTTCTGAAGGTTTTCCTATGGCTTCTTAAAGCCTTTTAAAGGTTTCTCCAGCACCAAACCAGCGTCTACATACAGTGTTTTCTGAAGGCTTCATAAAGCCTTTTAAAGGGGGCACTTCTCCAGCACCAAACCAGCGCCTACTCTACATACAGTGTTTTCTGAAGGCTTCATAAAGCCTTTTAAAGGGGGCACTTCTCCAGCACCAAACCAGCGCCTAGTCTACATAGTGTTTTCTGAAGGCTTCATAAAGCCTTTTAAAGGGGGCACTTCTCCAGCACCAAACCAGCGTCTACATTTACATTTACATTTAAGTCATTTAGCAGACGCTCTTATCCAGAGCGACTTACACAGTGTTTTCTGAAGGCTTCTTAAAGCCTTTTAAAGGGGCACTTCTCCAGCACCAAACCAGCGTCTACATACAGTGTTTTCTGAAGGCTTCTTAAAGCCTTTTAAAGGGGCACTTCTCCAGCACCAAACCAGCGCCTAGTCTACATACAGTGTTTTCTGAAGGCTTCTTAAAGCCTTTTAAAGAGGCACTTCTCCAGCACCAAACTAGCGTCTACATACAGTGTTTTCTGAAGGCTTCTTAAAGCCTTTTAAAGGGGCACTTCTCCAGCACCAAACCAGCGCCTAGTCTACATACAGTGTTTTCTTAAGGCTTCTTAAAGCCTTTTAAAGAGGCACTTCTCCAGCACCAAACCAGCGTCTACATACAGTGTTTTCTGAAGGCTTCTTAAAGCCTTTTAAAGGGGCACTTCTCCAGCACCAAACCAGCGCCTAGTCTACATACAGTGTTTTCTGAAGGCTTCTTAAAGCCTTTTAAAGGGGCACTTCTCCAGCACCAAACCAGCGTCTACATACAGTGTTTTCTGAAGGCTTCTTAAAGCCTTTTAAAGGGGCACTTCTCCAGCACCAAACCAGCGTCTACATACAGTGTGTGAAAATACCGCGTCTCTGTGATCTGTGGTTAAAAAGTCTAGAAGCCCTTTAAAAAGGCTTTGTGACATCACAGGGTGGGTTTAAAGTTAAAAACAGTGATTTTCAAAACCGCCATTTAGTTTCGATCCCAATGGAGGGTATTTTCTTGCTCCAAACGTCACTGAGAATCTCATGGTGTTTGAAGATCACTTTTGATGATGTCATCGGGTAGAACTTAATATTTTTTTTCCGACAAAACTTTGTGACAACGCGCCGTTTTCACAAAGTAGTGGAATAGCCCTTTAAGTGGTTGTTCATCTACACTGTTCTGATTTAGAGGTCTCAGTAGAACACAGGAAGAGGGTAGATCTCTGCCCTGTCAATCATCCTCTCATCCAGTTAGCTGTCAGCTTTATCAGCCCTCATCTAGAGAGGAGGGATACCTTAGGAATGCAAACACACATTATTTAAATTGTCTACACACACCTTGTTGAAATAGTCCCGGCCCGGTGAGTGGCACCGTCTCTATGGCAACACGGCAGCAGTGATAGAGGTTGCTTCTAGTTGCTTCTTCGCATTCTCCTGAGATCTACACACACACACACACACACGCGCGCACTCACACCATGCACACACACACACACAAACTCACACCACACACGCACACGCTCACACCTAGCCTAACCTTCTCAGTCTGGAACGTCACCTGCCCTCCCTGACTCACCAGGTGGAAAATCACTGGCAGACGAGCCAAAATCCTCCCTCACAGAAATAGTCTCGGAGAACCAGACATTGGAGCAACGTTGGAGCAACGGCACAAGATCTGGGCCGGATATCAGATTCTCTCTGACATTTAGAAAGGGGAAAACAGACAGATGACTCTCCCAACGAATCACAGGCTTGGGTAGGCGGAGTTTAAAATGTGGGCGGGAGTTATGCTCATGTTTAGCGAGGGCAACAAGCGGATACAGCAGTGATGTCACCGCTGACCAGCTTCCCATTTACAATTCAACACCTCTGTCCCAACTGACGGCCAAACTTCTACAGACCTGTAAACCCGTAACGTTGGAACATTGAGGGAGGCAACCCATCTGTCACAGAGAGACTGTCACAGAGAGACTGTCACAGAGAGACTGTCCAGGGAGACTGTCACAGAGAGACTGTCACAGAAAGACTGTCACAGAGAGACTGTCACAGAGAGACTGTCACAGAGAGACTGTCCAGGGAGACTGTCACAGGGAGACTGTCACAGAAAGACTGTCACAGAGAGACTGTCCAGAGAGACTGTCACAGAGAGACTGTCACAGAGAGACTGCCCAGAGAGACTGTCACAGAAAGACTGTCACAGAGAGACTGCCCAGAGAGACTGTCACAGAGAGACTGTCACAGAGAGACTGTCACAGAGAGACTGTCACAGAAAGACTGTCACAGAAAGACTGTCACAGAGAGACTGTCCAGAGAGACTGTCACAGAGAGACTGTCACAGAGAGACTGCCCAGAGAGACTGTCACAGAAAGACTGTCACAGAGAGACTGCACAGAGAGACTGTCAC
This sequence comes from Oncorhynchus gorbuscha, assembly GCF_021184085.1. Taxonomy (NCBI): domain Eukaryota; kingdom Metazoa; phylum Chordata; class Actinopteri; order Salmoniformes; family Salmonidae; genus Oncorhynchus; species Oncorhynchus gorbuscha. The sequence goes on from NW_025746178.1 coordinate 129,099, forward strand.
AGAGAGACAGCCAAGAGAGACTGTCACAGAGAGACTGTCACAGAGAGACTGTCCAGAGAGACTGTCACAGAGAGACTGTCACAGAGAGACTGTCCAGAGAGACTGTCACAGAGAGACTGTCACAGAGAGACTGTCACAGAGAGACTGCCCAGAGAGACTGTCACTGAGAGACTGTCACAGAGAGACTGTCACAGAGAGACTGTTACAGATAGACTGTCACAGAGAGACTGTCACAGAGAGACTTCCCAGAGAGACTGTCACAGAGAGACTGTCCAGAGAGACTGTCACAGAGAGACTGTCCAGAGAGACTGTCCAGAGAGACTGTCACAGAGAGACTGCACAGAGAGACTGTCACAGAGAGACTGCCCAGAGAGACTGTCACAGAGAGACTGTCACAGAGAGACTGTCCAGAGAGACTGTCACAGAGATACTGTCACAGAGGAGACAGACAGATTTACTTTCCAAATGATATATCATTTTGTCACCACACACTTCAACCCCAAACAGTTCTCCATGTGAGACGCTGGTTGAAAATACAGTTATTATCCACTCAGTAAATGAGCAGTTTTGTAACTGTGGCGGTTATCAAAGGCAGGCTGTTGTTTCTGGACTGAGGAGAGTTGTGACGACGTGTTTGTCTTTGCGTGTGAGTCCACTCCAGAGAACTCAGCTGGGCTTCATTACTGTATTAACTAACGAGGCACTCATTTCCTCTTGGTAGGACAGTGCAGGCTAGTCATTTGGTCTGGCATGTCCCAAAACCTCTGAAACCCTCTATGCCCTGTCACTGTGAGTCTCATCCCCAGAATACAGACTACACTGTAGCCCACTAGCCTTCCACACTAGCCACTTCTACTGGTCCCCTCTGTAGCCCACTAGCCTTCCACACTAGCCACTTCTACTGGTCCCCTCTGTAGCCCACTAGCCTTCCACACTAGCCATTTCTACTGGTCCCTCTGTAGCCCACTAGCCTTCCACACTAGCCACTTCTACTGGTCCCCTCTGTAGTCCACTGGCCTTCCACACTAGCCACTTCTACTGGTCCCCTCTGTAGCCCACTAGCCTTCCACACTAGCCACTTCTACTGGTCCCCTCTGTAGCCCACTAGCCTTCCACACTAGCCACTTCTACTGGTCCCCTCTGTAGTCCACTAGCCTTCCACACTAGGCACTTCTACTGGTCCCCTCTGTAGTCCACTAGCCTTCCACACTAGCCCCTTTTATTGGTCCCCTCTGTAGCCCACTAGCCTTCCACACTAGCCACTTCCAATGGTCACCTCTGTAGCCCCCTAGACTTATACACTAGCCCCTTCTATTGGTCCCCTATGTAGGCCCCTAGACTTCTACACTAGCCCCTTCTACACTCAGCACATTTCAATCTCCACACTAGTCACTGGCCTAGACCTCTATGTATCTCCCTAGCCATCTATGTAGCTCCCTAACCCACTATATATCTCCCAAGCCATCTATGTAGCTCCCTAACCCTCTATGTAGCTCCCTATCCCTCTATTTAGCTCCCTAACCCTCTATGTAGCTCCCTAGCCCTCTATGTAGCTCCCTAACCCTCTATGTAGTTCCCTAACCCTCTATGTAGCTCCCTAACCCTCTATGTAGCTCCCTAACCCTCTGTATAGCTCCCTAACCCTCTATGTAGCTCCCTAACCCTCTATGTAGCTCCCTAACCCTCTATGTAGCTCCCTATCCCTCAATGTAGCTCCCTAGCTCCTTAGCCCTCTATGTAGCTCCCCAACCCTCTATGTAGCTCCCTATCCTCAATGTAGCTCCCTAGCTCCTTAGCCATCTATGTAGCTCCCTAAACCTCTATGTAGCTCACTAACCCTCTATGTAGCTCACTAACCCTGTATGTAGCTCCCTAACCCTCTATGTAGCTCCCTAATCCTCTATGTATCTCCCGAGCCATCTATGTAGCTCCCTAAACCTCTATGTAGCTCACTAACCCTCTATGTAGCTCACTAATCCTCTATGTAGCTCACTAACCCACTATGTAGCTCCCTATGTTATGCAGGTGAATGAGGACCCAAAAGCGACTTGGCGAAAACAGAGTCTTTAATCCAGTTAAAGGAAATAGCAATACTCCTAGACAAATCGGAGCGGTAAATAAAGCATAAAAACAATTTCACTCGTAATCACGAGAACTGACTGGAGACTCGATAATAAACTGCAGGTTGCCTCGGGAAGGCACTTGACCGTAGCAGACTCAGACACCTGCTCACCACGCAGCATCTGAGGGAAACACGACACGACAGGGCGAAACAAAGACACAGCACGGTGAACAATATACAAGGATCCGACAGGACAGAAACGGAAAACAAGGGGAGAAATAGGGACTCTAATCAGGGGAAAAGATAGGGAACAGGTGTGGGAAGACTAAATGATTGATTAGGGGAATAGGAACAGCTGGGAGCAGGAACGGAACGATAGAGAGAAGAGAGAGAGGAAGGGAGAGAGAAAAAGGGGAACGAACCTAAAAAGACCAGCAGGGGGAAAACGAACAGAAGGAAAAGCAAAATGACAAGACAATATAAGACAAAACATGACACCCTAACCCTCTATATAGCTCCCTAACCCACTATATAGCTCCCTAACCCACTATGTAGCTCCCTAACCCTCTGTATAGCTCCCTAACCCATTATGTAGTTCCCTAATCCACTATGTAGCTCCCTAACTCTCTATGTATCTCCCTAACCCTCTATATAGCTCCCTAACCCACTATGTAGCTCCCTAACCCACTATGTAGCTCCCTAACCCTCTATATAGCTCCCTAACCCACTATATAGCTCCCTAACCCAGTATGTAGCTCCCTAACCCTCTATATAGCTCCCTAACCCACTATGTAGCTCCCTAACCCACTATGTAGCTCCCTAACCCTCTATATAGCTCCCTAACCCACTATGTAGCTCCTTAACCCACTACGTAGCTCCCTAACACACTATATAGCTCCCTAACCCTCTATATAGCTCCCTAACCCACTATATAGCTCCCTAACCCACTATATAGCTCCCTAACCCACTATGTAGCTCCCTAACCCTCTATGTAGCTCCATAACCCTCTATATAGCTCCATAACCCTCTATCTAGCTCCATAGCCCTCCAAACAAGCCTCTGTGTATGAATAGAAAATGAACAGAATGTGTCTCTTACGTGCCTCTCGTTTCTTTGCCCCGTCAAAGCAGCATAAGGAAAATACAAAGGTACTGTATGGTTCCTCCTCTAGTCCTGACCTCCTCTAGTCCTGACCTCCTCCTCTAGTCCTGACCTCCTCCTAGTAGTCCTGAACTCCTCCTCTAGTCCTGACCTCCTCCTCCTCTAGTCCTGACCTCCTCCTCTAGTCCTGACCTCCTCCTCTAGTCCTGACCTCCTCCTCCTCTAGTCCTGACCTCCTC